>NC_054829.1:31188615-31491646 GCF_018345385.1 Vulpes lagopus
GGAAGGGAAAAAATATTATATTCTTCCAGTGGCCCAATCATAAAACCAGCAGTTTTTTGCATCTGATATGCCAAAGAGGTGACAAAATTTCATAAACAGTTCGAGATATGACTTATAAAAAGCAAAGGAAGAAATGATAGCTTAAAAATAGAATTTAGACAGTCATACAGTTTCGGACACATACTGCTCAGATGAGAGAATATCTTGTTTTTGTTTTTGTTTTTGGAACAAGAGGAAAGAATGCATAGGTCATACTTATTAGTTAATGATCTGGTTAACAGAAGGCCCTGAGTTTTAATCTCATCATGTGGTTTGGGAAAGGCTTACTCTGCCACCTAACCTCAGTTTCTCCAGATGAAATATGTATGTTGTTTGATACAGCATGATTCCCCAAATAGAATCCTTTTGAAAATAATACTGCTTGCACACACAAGCTCTGAGGTTAAACTCCCTTCAGCAGTCCGAAGACCTAAAACCCTGGAGAGCCTAAAACAAATAGGACAGTTCTGTGCTTTCTAACAGTATAATCAAGGTGTGAGTAGACATCATCTCACATCTTCCCTCATTGAACAGCTAACGTGGGTACAGAACCTGACTCCAATATTCCATATTTCGTACACAGGCCTCTGCATTCCTTCGAAGTCCCCTGAAGCTCCAGCATTAAAGCTGCTGGTCTGTTCTGAGGCAACCCACAAAGTACTCTTTCCTCCCACCTCACTTCCTTTTCTTTTCTTTTTTTTTTTCCACCTTACTTTCACTTGGCTGTGAATTCCAGCCCTGGGTATCCAGTCCCCAGTACATTCTTTGGGCCCAGGATAGGATGAGAGATGTGCTGGATTACTAAATCCCTGGTGCACTTACCCCAGAGCAGCCTCCCCACAGCTGAGGGAAGTCAGATGTCAGCATGGAGACACGGGTATCTCTCTGCCCCAACACCTGCCAGTTCCTGCCTAAAACTATCCAAAGAACGCTGGGGTCCAGGGAGCATGAGTGGGAAAAGGGTAACTGGCAGAAGGGAAAACAGATCCTGGTCTCAAAACAGCAATAAAAATAAAATTAAACCCTCCCCCACACACATAAGATTCTTTATGTCTTGAATGGAAGCTGCCTGAGTCCTTCACACTGGAACTACGTGCAAAAGGATTTTCTGCAAAAACAAACCACACACACAACAGACCTTGCTGCTCCCTTGAAGAGGCTTATTTAAGGCAAAACAAGGCCTCCCATCATTCCTGGGAGAGATCATTGTCCCCCTTGTTGCCACAGCGCCCTGTGAGGCTGTGGGAAACAAATGACCTCAGAGGCACTGCAGTGTGTGTCACTGCAGAAGAAAAGAGAAGCGAGGGGGCGGGGGAGGGGGGCTGCTGGCGCACAGAGCCCTCCATGGCGCAGCCGTCCTCCAATGGTATCCCTCCAGGCACAGCAGGAATGAGGCTCCGGGGCCCCAGGAGTCTCCAGCCAGCCAGTAACGGGATTAAGCTCCCATTCCCCAGAAGCAAAGCGTCTTTCTGGATGTCCTGCTGCTTGTCCTGATCAATCTGGCCTCTAATTGGCCCTCCTCACAAAGTGCCCAATGACTGCTAGTGTCTCACTTTGTTTAACGGGTGTCTTGAGTCAAGACAGGGCCCTTCTGAGGCCGCTGAGGGTCTAGTGGTGGCAGAGGGAGGGGACAGGAGGAGAGTGCAATGCGGGTGAGAGGGCTAGCCAGGGAGGGGCAGGGGACAAAGAACTTACAAACAGAGAGCAATCCAGAGAGGGCAGCGGAGGCAGCGGGAGGAGGAGGAGTCAGGAGCATGGGATGGTGAGGCAGAGCTGGCCTAACTACAGAGCAGACCGTTATTCGGCCACAAACTGCGGGCCCAGGGAAGGAAGCCCACGGTATCCTGGCTCTCACTCAGGGCATGTGCATAAGAACAGGCAGGTCGCCATCATCGATGTTACCTCTTCTTCAAGGACCTCCTCAGTTGATGTGATTTCCACCTTATATGTGGGCACACAGAAGCATGAGAGTGAAGGGTAGGCTCTGAGTCTTTGTAAGGTGGCACCTCTACCTCCAGCACACACAGAGACACACACAGAGACAACACACTAGAGGCAACACAGACCACCGCCAGTCTGTTTCCACTGCTCCAGTAGGTTACAAATCTGCTCGAAACATTGAGGTGGAGCACCAAGTTTATCATTCCGACATGACACCAGCTCTGGCCCTCTGCTCCTGGCCCCCCTACCCGAACCACAGAGCTATATGAACCCCAAGGTGACAAGCAAAACTGCGGGAGGAGGCCAAGAATGGGAGCAGGGAGGCCTCCCTAATGCAGAGCCAGAGCTCCTGAAGGTATTCTATCTCCACACTAGGGAGCATGTAGAAAATACAGATAAGCATAAAGAATTAAAATAAAATATTATATATTAACACATATATACATACAACTACATCATATAAAGTTTATGTGCGAAATTCCTTTTCTATATGCATGCATTTCCTATGCAAATACAGAGTATATGACTATATACGTTTCTTTTAAGTGACTGTTTAACCACCTATGTTCATTCACCAAATATTTACTCAGCGCATAGTACCCATTTTTGAAAAAGAGCTGCAAATATTGAGTTTATCTCTACAATTTGTTTTGGCTTCTATAAAGAGGGAGGCATGGTGTTTTGCAGTCTCAAGGGTAACAAGACCAGTGAGGGTTGCTGAATATGAAAAACAACTTTGTACCAAAAACCTTTCCTCACAAACAGCCTCAACTGTGGTAATACAGGTTTTTGCAGCAGCCTGGCAACTGGGAAATACTGGTTTGGAGAAGCTGGGTTTGGTGCACAGAGGTCCTGCCCATTTTGAGTTGTTTCCCAGGAACGCGGACGTCCCTGGGTTGCCCTCCCTCCTCCTGGCAGTGCCTGGGGACATGCAAGAGCACCAGAGGCATGGCCTGTTACAGATATACTCAGTCCCATGAAAATACAAATGACAGATAAGAATGAGAAGGATTTGGTATAGTACTTTTATATTAGGTTCCCATTAGGACCCAGGCTTACTATTTTTCAGAGTGTGATGATTACAAAGGAGCATAGGCTCGAGGACCAGAAGCTGGGACTCGAGCTCCCCAAATGAACCTCTCTGTTGTCTCCACCACCCTATCTGGGAAACAAGGCTGGTGATAATACCCACATCATCAGACTGTTGTGAGAATTATAACTATGTTATAAGAATATGAGTCAAAGGGCCCCTGAGCGGCTCCTTTGGTGAAGCAGTCGACTCTTGATTTCAGCTCAGGCCATGATCTCAGGGCTGTGGGACTGAGCCCTGTATCACGCTCCACACGGGGCATGGAGCCTGCTTAAGATTCTCTTTCCCTCTCCCTCTGCCCCTCCCCCATCCCTCTCTAAAAAAAAAACCCACACATAATAAGATTATGAGTCAATACACAAAAAATCCTATAGCAGTGCTTGGTGCATGGTTACTAGATGTTAGTTGTTGTAGCAATTATTAATCTTAATTAAGGTATTTCCCTAGTTTCACTCTCTTTTAGGAATTTTAGTACCCCATTCAAGGATTAATAAACATAATGACAAGAGCTCACATTTACATTTTTTGAGAACTCACTACATATCAGGGACCAGGGGTCATTTATATGTATTATATGTATTTAATTCTTAAAATTCTGTGAGGGAAGTTTACAGGCATCTTCTTAAAGCCTCTGACAGAGGCACTGTATTAGCTTGACCCAAATGATATGGCTAATCTTCAATTGTTCTGGATCTATAAAAACAGTGACTTCATTTAATTTAGCCTACTTTCTTTAGGGTGACTAAAAAGAAATCAGGGAAATAGGGCTAGTTCAAGGAAAATAGATATGTGAGACAAGGAGGTTACCCTTTGCTCCATCCCCAGCCCTGGAGCTAAATGTGATGAGAGGGTATGGTTCTTAGAGGAAAAACAGGAAACAGGATGATATCAGGTACAGAAGGAGAGACATTAAGGGCCTAGGGAACCCAGTTAAAGGACACAGTGTAAAAGCCATCAGAAAGATTTCCCCAGGCTCAGAAAAACAATTTCAGGGCCATTCAATCAACAGATATTTACAGAGCATCTACTGAGAGGCCGTGAAATAAAGTAGAAATGAATAAGATCTGCATTCCAACTTTGGTCCCGTCATTGGTTAGCTGTGTGACAGTGGCTGAGTTGCCTAACTCCTAAGCCTCAACTTCCTCATTGTCAAGCTGGAGATGACACCATCTATGGTGTAGGGTAACTGGGAGGATTAGGGATAATACATGAGAGAAACACACGGGATAGTCCCTAGCATGTGGCACATACCTTATAAAGCATATTACTATTATTACTGTTACTACTGCTGCTGCTAACACATACCACTGCTCTGCCTCTAGCACCACAGGCATTGTGTTAGGCACTCAAGGTTGCTTCCTGCTGTTAAAGATGTCAGTAATGGAAGGAAGACTCAGTGCATTTAGGGCAGCCTTATATGGCCAGAGGACTTCAGGGAAGGGTGGAGAGAAAGCATTCCAGGAGAGGGAGTGGCACCTGCGAAGTGGAGAAGCTTAACTGGCAGGCCCTGGGAAGCAGCTGAGTTTAAGAGTGTGTTTGGGAGGCAGAGTGACCAGGAATGAGACAAGGCCCAGAAAGGTGGCTGGGCCACTGGATGGAAAAAAATGAGTAAAAGCATTTTCTCTTCTACCTTCACTGGTAATCCAAGAACAAGAAAGAGTAGATAAATTTTAGGAGATTCTTCTCTGAACTGTTGAAGAATTTCGGGGGGGGGGGGGGGGGAATCGTTTGAGTGTTTGTTGTTTGAGACCAAGTTGCCCAGCCCTGGCTCACCAGAGTTCCCCTACAGCCTGCAAACATGGAGAAAGGTCAAAAGTAAACACGTAAAAAGTACTCAGGTCAAAGGCAAACAAGAGGGTTGTTTTTTTTTTTATTCTCTACTTCCATTCTCTCTGAAAAGACCTGTCTCTATTTCAAACAAAAAGAACAGACAGTTCCAGCTTCTAAATACTGGCAGAGATGAACAACCACTCTTTTGGAGAAATAAAAAACACACCACCCACCACTTTCAGCAACATTTTTGCCAGCAGCATTCAAAAGGATTCCTTTGAGTTAGCCAAGAGGAGCCTCAAAAGGTGAAAAAACGTGCAGATATGCATGGCTTCTGCAGGAGGTCCTTGCCCTGCCCGTTATAAGGCCCTGCTGCAAGGTGTGGCTGCCCAGCTACCCAGCCCCCCTGTGCTTCCAGGCAGCAGCTGTTGGTGTTCACCACTCACCACCGAGGAGACAGGCGTCTTCGTCTTCATTCTCCACCCCACCCATCCCCCCACCCCAGCTCCCTCAGAGCCCTCTCCCAAAACAACAAAAACATGCTGCCTTCCCGTGGGCTAAAAGGAATCCAATCACCCAGAAAGGGAGACTTTATGAGCTTTCTGGGGGCTCTGGGCGGATGGAAGGGATTAAAGCGAGGTGTGCTTTATGTCTTTTGTAGTTTACTCTCCCCCTGTCCCATGGAGTAGCCAATTCCCCACCATTGGACAGGTCTGCTTATTCCTGTTGGTGAGTTCTCTTTTTCTTTTCTGCCCACAGGTTTTTCTTGAATTGGAGAGAGGATGCAATAAAACTTCATTTCAGATGCATCATAAAACTCAGAGAGGCTGGCTTATAAGCAGCTTTAAGCAGGTGGGGTACTCCTGGCTGTTGTAGCAGCTCCTCTGCAGAGAGGTTTCCAAGAATTCTGTTGCTACTTGCTAACACAGAGAGGGGCACAGCCCAGGGACACCTTCTCTAAAATTGGTGTCTCCAATTTACTGTTGACAGTCAAATTGACTGTCTCCAGTCAAATTGGCTGTTGTAGCAGCTCCTCTGCAGAGAGGTTTCCAAGAATTCTGTTGCTACTTGCTAACCACAGCAGAGGGGCACAGCCCAGGGACACCTTCTCTAAAATTGGTGTCTCCAATTAACATTGTGAATGTCTTCTTTAGGGAGTTAAGGATATTGTTAAGGATATTCAAATGTTACAGTATAGTAAATATAGAATATTCTTAAAATATCTTCCTAATGGCTTTAAATTTTTTTCTTTACTATAGGCTTTCATATCTTGCAATCTACCTGACAAATACTTTATAGTCCAGACCCTACATTCCATGGGCCAACCAGACCATAACACAACCAGAGTTTTCAGACTGTGCTAAGCAAGTTAAGTGACAATAGGAAAAATACAAACAGGCAATAAACATACAAAAGATGCTCAATCTCTCTAGCAATCAAAGGCAAGCAAATGTAATCAACTATAAGATATCGTTTTCATATAAGAGGTTCACAAAGATTGAAAACAAATGTAACCCCCTGTGTAGGTATGCAAATTGATACTTCCTGACAGGTAGCAGGGCAGTACATATAAAAATAGAAACATGCCCATCAATAAATATCATTTCAGGAATGTATCTTAAGGAGTCAGACAAGTTTGGAAATTATATGTAAAAAGGATGCTCAATACAATGTTTTTTCATGATAGTAAAAAATAGAACAAAACCCTAAATAACCAACAATTGAGAAATGCACAGTTATTTAATGGACTATCATATGTAGTCACTCTAATTAATAATGTCGTTCTTTATATGAACATTCAATGGACTCTGGGGATATTACTAAAAAATATTTGTATTAACATTTTCTTTTCTATACAAAGAGTTAAACAACAACAAAAAATTATGTCTCCAAAAAGGAGGCAAAACTGGGATGTAAAAACATATTTGCACTGGGATCACCAGAACAGGAGGGCCAACTCTGCTATGCCTGAGCAGGGTCCTTTGGGCAGGCTGCTCAAACCCCCCCAGTGATGAGAAAGAGTCCTTTTCCCCATGCATTATGGTGCCCCCACAGCCAGAGAGCTCACACCCTTCACTGGAATTTTTCCTAAATGCTGAAAGGTGCTCAGATACTCCTCTCACACTGGGATTATCCTCTCCTTTTACAGGAAGGGAAACTGAGTCACTCTGAGACCAAGAGGCTTATTCAAATGCATTTCAGATCTCAGAGCCTGAAATGGGACTCTAAATTCAAAATTTAGTCTTGAGCTCACCATCGAGTTGTCTTTTCTCCCTCAAATCATAAGTGATTCCAGAGGCTAGCCTGCAACTTGCCAAGGATTGACCTGACTTACCTTCCCCATCAGACAGCATAAGGTTTGGGGGCTTTTAAGCTTCCAAGTGCCCAGTTTAAACCATTATTAGAATATGTAAATGTTCTTATAATAGGCACACTATTTCTATTGCACCACAAATAGTAGTGACTATGGCTCCTCTTCTAAGTTCTTCACTACTTTACAAGTAATCTCTTTGTCAAAAAGACATTATCATTATAGTCAACACTTCTAAATAGTTTTCTGTTTCATGGAAATGGTAATGAAAAAGGATTGCATACTTGTTTGTTTGTTCAACATCACAGGTGGTTCTTACATTGTGTATACATGACTAGAGTACATTCCTTAGAGACCCATGGGCTTGGGTTACCCCACATGGTCATACCAGTTGGGTGGCCTGAGTTTCCCAGAAACCTCATTATTAAAGCATAGCTATGTGGACACAGGGAAAGTCTTCCTAAATCATCCCCCTAAAGTGGCAACTTTTCAGAAAAATTTTAAGTAAAATGTTGATAGTTCTGTGCTCTGATCCTCCTGCTGCAACAACCAGACAACAGTGGCCCAAGCCATGGCCCTCTATACCCCACTCTCTGTTCTGTTATAACCTGGCACCACCTCTGCTTCCAAATTTTTATCCTCTCTGCTGGTGACCCCATGGCTACCTGGAAACCCACCTTTCTCAACTGGTCTTTGATCTTGTTTTGCCCAAATGCCAAGGAAGCTACTCAGGTTCATATGATCTCACTAGAATATGGTGATGTCAATCCTTTTTTTTTTTTTTTTTAAGATTTTATTTATTGGGCAGCCCGGGTGGCATAGCGGTTTAGCGCCGCCTGCAGCCCAGGGTGTGATCCTGGATATCCGGGATGGAGTCCCACGTCAGGCTTCCTGCATGGAGCCTGCTTCTCCCTCTGCCTGTGTCTCTGCATCTCTCTCGCTCTCTCTGAATGAATAAATAAATAAATAAATAAATCTTTAAAAAAAAAAGAAAAAGATTTTATTTATTCATGAAAGACACAGAGAGAGAGCCAGAGGCAGAGACAGGCAAAGGTTGATTTGGAACTCCAGGATCACACCCTGAGCCAAAGGCAGACGCTCAACTGCTGAGTCATACAGGTGTCCCTGGTGATGTCAATACTTTGTGCGACCTACCACTACCAACAATGCATCACTTTATTTTTCTCTATGGGGTTAAATAGGGTGGCCGTAATTTATCTCCTATATATTTTAAAGATAAAGGAGGGGCTACTGGCAATTATGCCAAAGACACAGGCAAAAACCAGGAGAGGCCTCAGAAATTGGGATATGTGTTTATCCTTAGTCTCAGGAAAACAACACAAGATACGGAGAGGCTAGAGAAGAGGCCAGACAGAGTTGTTTTGTTCTCAACCTGCTTTCTGACATTGCTAGCAACAAACCACCTTAGAAACTTCCAAAGAGTTGTGTGCTTGCTTTAGGAATTAGAAAGATAAGAAACATTTTATGACACTACTTTGTAGGCTAAGCATGGGGAAAGAAATAGCGCTATCCCCACCCTCCCTGTTATATCCCTCCTCCTGACCCCATCAGATTCTTACTTGCTGATAGTAAAAGCAAAGGACACAGGCAGGTCAATATTTGGAGTCTCAGAAAGGATAAAAAGGGGTGAATGGGTTCAGGTGCAGACCTAGAAAAGCCTCAGAAAGCTTGCACTGGTAGGGGTCCCAGAAACCCCTGGAGTCCCCCACTCTGAAGCCAGTAAGCTCCTCACAATCACAACCCTGTCTCTCAGTGCCTGGAGAGGGGGTTGGGAAGAGAGTGGAGACCCATGCCCAAGGCAGAATGAGGGAAAGCTGTCCTGGTAACCCAATGTCCTATTGAACTTAATGTCCTTTAGAAAGGGCCCTGGTCAATTAGCATCAGTTGGGGTCTCTAGTGGCATCAGCCTAGGAATCTAGGTGCTTCTTGGAGAACAGTGTTCTACAATCCAAACAACCATCTTCTATGTGAACTCTTAGAGTCCACCCACTCGCAAGTTGGAAGGTTTTAGGAGGTGTTTCCAAGTAGGCAAGGGGGTGGCTTGGTCACTTCCCAGCTATTTGTTAGTTTTCAGAACATATCCATAAGAGACACAAGGAACAGTCACAGCACAAAGAATTTGCTTTGACTTCCTCACAAGTGATAATGAATAGTTACAGAAATACAGCATTGCACAGCTGTTTAGGTCCTCTTCTTGTTCTATGTTCTCTCCTCACCCAATCTCATCCCCTAACTCATTCTATTATCATTCATTCAACTAACATTTATTCATCCACACTCAGGGTTCAATTACCATCTACGGGGAGATGATTCTCAAATGTGTATCTCCAGCCCAGACCTTTCACTGAGCTCCAGATCCCTGTATCTTCCTGGTATATCTTCTCAGTGTGCTAAAGGCACCTCAAACTCAACAGTCTCCAAGGCCAAGCTCATATTCAGCCCTTGAATTTATTCCTTTCACTTCCTCCCCATCACCATTACTCCAGTGCAAACAACCAGAATATGCTACCTGGAAAATCTCATTTGCCTCCCACTGGGACTTCCTGCCTCCCTTTCCATGCCTCTAATTCTTTATGCTGCAGGCAGATGGCCTTTCCAAAAAACAAATCTCATCACTTCAACCTTGCTTACAAAGAGTTAATGGCTTCCCTTTACTCATCGAATAAGGACAAATTCCCTACCCTGGTGTGCTTCCTAACTCTCTAGGCAGCTGCACCTAGAGGGCACATACCCTCACTTTCACGGTGTCTCGCACAGGCAGTGTGCACTCCGACTTGTTTTCATGCAATGTTGTCCCCTAATCAACTCATACTCACCCTTCTAGCCACAGGACATCTCCCCAACAAAGCCCTGCAAAATATGTAAGATTCGCCTCTAACACCCTCCCTTAGCCAATGCACACTCTTTGAGGTAAGGATCATAGCTGTAATCTGTCGTTTACTTTGGGCTTGATTTGTGGCCGTCTCCTTCTTCAGAGTGTAAGCTTTGTGTGGACAATAGCCGTATCTGTGTGGTTTACCACGGGTGTTCATTAAATAATTATTGAATAAAGAAAGGAGGGAATGAAGAAGGCAGGGGGAGGGTGTACTCCCATGCTCTCAGAACACATTGTGAACTTTCCTACTTTTGGAATTTTGTTTATGCTGTTCTCTCAGTCTAGCAGATTCTTCTTCCTCCTGCTAGTCAAATCCCTCATTCTCACTCAAAGCCCAATTCCAATGTGTGCTTCCAATGTCTCCGTTCTATATCTGCCCTTCATTTTTGGCATTCTTTGAACCTGGACTTGATTAGGGCGATTCATATACACAGTCACCTTTTGAGAGGGTACATGTTTAATTTGTCTCTCTCTCCCACCCCCGCAACCGCAACCAACCTCTGGACTTAGGACAGACAAAAAGAACTAATTCAGCTAGGCACCACTGATAAGGCTGGAGCCATGGAGAGAAAATTTCTTTATTCTAGAGTTAGGAGGTGTCACCTTGTATAATCACAATGCTGCTCAGTGCCATCCTACTTAAGACTTCATTGAAGCTGTGCTGGCAGTTAGTTCTGTTAGATTTAAAAAAAAAATTTTTTTTAAGTAGGCTTCACGCCCAGCGTGGAGCCCAATGTAGCTTGAACTCACATCTCTGAGATCAAGACCTGAGCTGAGATCAAGAGTTGGATGCTTGACCGACTGAGCTACCCAGGAGCCCCCCTACTAGGCTTTTTTTTTTTTAAGAAGTCAAAGAGATGTGATTTCTATCTTCTAATATCCCACTATCTAAAATGGAGGACCATAATAAGCTGAATACTTAAATGCCAGCATGAGGGTAAGGGTGTTTAGTGGGTTTGATGAATTGAGGTGGAGGGAGTTAGCTAGCCTGGGGCAACCATCACCTCCCTTTCATTCCATCAGGGAAACTGTCTATCTTCACTTAATTCTATTTACTTAACATGAGCCTAAAGAAAACTCGTTTTACTTTATCCATCTGTCTCATGGTTGCCACAATATAATTTTCAAATGAAATTTCTAAATGCAGACCACACACGCTATTTCAGCGGACCTAACCCTGATTTATGCTAAGACTGGGGGAAGGGAGATACTCTGAAGAAAGATGCTTAGCCAGCAGTTTTCTGACTGCGAGCTGTTGCTTGCTTTGCCATAGCAGCAAGCAGATGTAGTTTAGTGTCTCAATTACTTCTGGATTTGGCCCGTTCAAGAGTTATATCATTTCTACTACACCAAGTAGGCATGAAAGTCAAAACTGTGATTCCTAAGACAACCATGGTGATAGAATATAAATTAAAAGGCCCTTGCTTGCATAGCCTTCATCTGAAAACATCAGAATGCAATTTGTTGGACAGATTCTATAATCTGCAGATGAAGGCAGTTATAGGGCTCAAGTTTATCCAGCGTTAACAAGCCCTAATAGTCTAGTTCAGCTCAGACATAACAAACGGAAATGGCTTTAAATTATCCTTCCCTAGAGACATGATTTCATAAGAGAACAAACTCTATATGCGCACAGAGAGATTTCCAATGTAAACATGTGGTGGAAGCTAAAAGCTGCAACAGGGTTTCAAGCCTGGATATGCCAATGGGAGGGTATTTGATTTCAAAGACACCGATTTCCGCCCAGTGCAATAGCATGCATGCTTTTTTTGCTGACTACACTTTGAACTGCAGAATACACACAAGCTTGCATATATGTGTAATTTTATAGTTTTCTTTCTAGCTAGGATATTAATAGATTTTAGCCTTTTCCATGCACAAGTATGGCTGGGATACAGATGCTTAGGGATAGAGTTCCTCATGGAAAACACAAGGCTCACTCATCACTTGGGCTGTCTGAAATGTAGACTGGCCTCTGAGGCTTTGAGAAACGCAAGGTGAGCAACTTGGCACTTACATGTTCAAGAAGGACATCAACCCAGCCCCCTCTGAATATGAAAAAGTGAAGAAAGCAGAATTTCCTTGCACTATACTGAGGGCAGAACACCCTAGCTTGTTCCTTTTGGGCTAGTCAAGTCCAAAAAGCCTAAGACCAAGATTTTACAATGATAATCATCCAATGTCCATTTGGCTTATAGGCCAAATGAGGTCTGCCTCCTGTTTTTTGAATGGTCCATGAGCTAAGAAGTTCTTACATTTTTAAATCATAGGAGAAAAAGGCAAAAAAAAAAAATTCATGGCATGAAAATACTGTGACATTCAAATTTCAATGTACATAAAGTTTTATTGGAACACAGCCATGCTTATTTGTTCATGTATTGTCTATGGTTGCTTTCACATTATAGCGGCAGAGTACCTGCAACAAACACCATACGACCTGCAAACCAAACCTAAAATATTTATTATCCGGCCCTTTACAGAAAAGGTTTGTTGATCCCAGATCTAAACTATAAAACAAAGGCAGTATTAATCTTCAACCTTCTTGGTTTGTTTTTATTTTTTATTTATTTATTTTTTAAATTTTTATAAAAAAATTATTTATGATAGGCACACAGTGAGAGAGAGAGGTAGAGACACAGGCAGAGGGAGAAGCAGGCTCCATGCACCGGAGCCCGACGTGGGATTCGATCCCGGGTCTCCAGGATCACGCCCTGGGGCAAAGGCAGGCGCTAAACCGCTGCACCACCCAGGGATCCCATCAGTTTTTAAATAAACTGATGCATTATGCCTAGAAACTCACAAATGAGTTAAATATTCTTTGTGTTTATATGAGAATCCATTTATCCAAAGTTGAAAGCCTTTGTGCAGTTTTCCCGAAACCACTAAGTCATGTTGAATCATTTAGACCTGAGATCACAAAGTCAAATACATTTAAGACCTAGGCAGAAACCACAAGTAAGAAATCTTAATTTTTATTAAAAATTTCCTGAATTTGAAAATATTGTATGACTCTGATCCAGTGGGCATCAACCTATAATCTCTGATTTAGACCATGACCATACCCTGGACTCTTCATTTTCAGACACTATAAACTATAACAAAATTGTGCTTTGTATTTTATATTTTTACACAATCAAAAAATAAAAATAATCAAATAAAAGTAATATTTATCATCAGAACCCATCACATAGGTATATTCGTTTTAGTGATGTTAAGCACTTGGGATTATAAACTCTTTGAGGTCTGTCCTTCTTGCTTATCAGTGTCCATCCACAGCATACTTGCTGACTCCATCAGTAGTCTTCACTTCGTTACTTTGGTTTTTTGTTTTTGTTTTTTTCTTAAGATTTTATTTATTTATTTATTCATGAGAGACACAGAAAGAGGCAGAGAGAGACACACAGGCAGAGGAAGAAGCAGGCTCCCTGCAAGGAGCCCAAAGCAGGACTCGATCCTGGACCCCTGGGATCACGCCCTGAACCAAAGGCAAATGCTCAACTGCTGAGCCACCCAGGCGTCTGTTAACTTTGGTTTTCGAAGCCTTGGATGGAATATTGAGCAAATTCCTTTATTTCATCTCTGCCCTGAGGAGATGAGTAGTTAAACCACTCCAGAAAGATGAGGCTCTCTAAAGCTTTAAAGTCCCCTCTCAATCCACACAGATATCCTCTACTTGTGCTCCCACACAATCCTTCTTTATGGGTGCTTACATGATGAAGACCCAAAGTGACCAACAGCCCTCTCAACCCAGTAAGGAACAGAGGCTGTTAACAGTGGCCGAAATTACTGTAAAGCAAAGCCTACTCCTGTTCACAAACCTCCTTCCTAAGGCCAAATCATTGCAATACAGAGCCCCCTGACTATTCTGTGGGAGTAGCTAATTCTATATCCTCAAAGTTATAGGAAGTAGAGGAATACTGCTAACAAAAATGCCTACATTGCTGTTTATTCACACACGTAAACATGCATTTAGTCAACAAACGTCTACGGGATGGTCTTCAAATGTCAGGTACAATATTATGTGTGTCGGAGACAATAGGAGTGTGAGTTGGACTTAGCGCCCAGGACCTTTCAGTCTGTTAGAGGCAAATTACATTGTAAACAACTCATAAAAAGAAAGAAAGAAAAGAAAAAAAAGAAAAAAGAAAAGAAAAGAAAAGAAAAAAGAAATGTGTTGAGGACAAGGCACAGAAGTGGACATAAAGAAGAGACTGCTTGCTTGCTTCTTCCTAAAGGTGAGTGGTCAAAAAGGCTTCAGAGAAGAATTACACTCTGGTTGAGTCTTGGAAGCTGAGTCTGTTTGAGGGGCAAGGGAAGGCTAGAAAGTATAGATTATAGGCAGAAGAGGGGCAACGCAACCCCAAAATGTGAAATAGCATAGCCCCTGAAAGGTACTCTGAGTACTTCACAATGGCTCTAGTGTATGTATTTGTGGGGGAAGGGAGTGATGGCAAAAGGAGGCCAAGAGAGAAACCATTCAGAAAGATATGGCTGGAGAACTCAGCAGTTGCCAGACCCTTGAGGTCCCTGTATGTATGCTAAGGAATTTAGACTAAATCCTAGAGGCAGTAAAAAGACACTGAGGGATTTCAAATACAACACAATCGCACTGTTGCATTGGAAAGAACACTTTGGCCATGGTACAGAAGAGGGAATAAGAACTATACTGTGGGGGGATGCTGGACCAGTCCAGGTAAGAGAAAATTCAAGGCAAGAAGTTAGACACTGGATGTATGGCTGGATATGAGAGGTACTGAGGAGAGAAATCTTGATCATGGAAAGGATATTGGGAGGAAGGAGCAGCAGAGAGTAAAGGAAATCTACGTTGATTCCTAGGGTTGGGGTTTGGTGACAGGGTAAATGGGTGAAGCTATTCACCATGAGAACGGATAGAGGAGGAGAAATAAGATCTTTTTTTGCTTAAAAACAGAAATAAAAGGAGTCAGTGACTTTCTGGTTATAATCTAGGCTAGGAAACCATATCAAATGAAAGTTGTGCTTCAGGGTGTCTTGGAAAATTCTTTTTTTGTCCTTGTGGCTTTTGAATGTCATGGATTAGATTACCATGTTGAAGATGAAGCCATCTTAAATCTGTTTTGGAAAAAGATAGGATATAAATAAATAACACATAAAATGCCAAGATATTTAGTTTTTAAAATCCATTCTCTACACATATTCAAAGACAAATATAGTATTTTTCTAAAGATTTTTGTGAAGATTGAGGGGACCATTAAACTATACAGCTTTCCCACCTGAATTCTAAACCCATCAAAAGAAACAGAGAAAGTAGATGTGGCTTGGGAGCACGGCAACAGTGAGCTTCTCCCAAACTAAATTAGGCAGTGGCGCTGATGCCTCTGTGGCTGGTGGAACACCATACCTTCCTTCAGTTCCTTCCTTATTCTAGACTCACCAATCAGATGAGCCAATCAGATGAGAAGGAATGATGAAGAAACATAGAAGCCAAGAGTTGCATAGGGAAAGCCTTTCCTCATGAGGAATAAGTATTTTCCCCTAATGCTCTTGCCTAGTGAACTTTTAAAGATTATTCTTTGCCTAACATAAGCAGTGTAAACAGTGCATAGGTTCAATAAGCATCAAGTGGCTTCTGTGTCCCAGGTACCAGACTAGATGCTGGATAAAAAGAGAGACAAGGTCTGTCTTCAAATGTTCACACCCTATTTCAGAAAGCTAGTTCTGTAGGAGGATAACCAAGTGACAGAGTAGAGAGGTAAGCAAAATATTCGGAAGCAAGGAGGAATTAACAATTAGTTGTAACTCTGGGGACTAAAGAGAATATTAAAAAGCATCTTAAATCATTTTTCTTTCACTACTTACAATATTTGAAGCTGTGATTTCATTTTCCTTAGTGAAGGCTTGCTTGCTTTCTTTCTTTCTTTCTTTCTTTCTTCCTTTCTTCTTTCTTTCTTTTCTTTCTTTCTTTCTTTCTTTCTTTCTTTCTTTCTTTCTTTCTTTCTTTCTTTCTTTCTTTCTTTCTTTCCTCTCTTTCTTTCTCCCTTTCTCTCTCTCTCTTTTTTTTCCTTGCCAAAGATGTGAAAGTGCCTGACATGCACTTGTGTAATGTATGGGTGGACAGCTCTTCTTTCTGCCTACTCAACATCCCATGCCCCTTTTCTGGTAACAAAAGACTTCCTTTAGAGAATTGCTCCACCCCACCTTTGGGGCCCTTGTCTTTCTGCCACAGGGGTAGGCAAGTAATCCAGTAGGTCAGATGAACCCTTTTGGGGTACTCTGACTTAAAGACAGAAAGAAAAAGGACCCCATGCCTTTTGAGATCTTAAGTGATGAAGACTAGGGAAGCCACTTTGTCATGTGGAAGAACTTGCTGAGATTAAAAACAACAGGAGGAAAGCAGAGCAGAGAGAGGGAAACAGGACTGGAAATGATACATTGTTGTAAACCCAGTTAGATCCACCCCTTAGACTTCTCAATTACCTTAGCCAATAAATTTTTTTTTAAGATTTTATTTATTTATTCATGAGAGACACAGAGAGAGAGGCAGAGACGCAGGCAGAGGGAGAAGCAGGCCCCATGCGGGAAGCCCAATGTGGGACTCGATCCCGGGGGTCTAGGATCATGCCCTGAGCTGAAGGCAGGCGCTAAACCACTGAGCCACCCAGGCGTCCCTCAGCCAATAAATTCCATTGAATCTGTTACTTACACCAAAGATCCTAGATAATACAATATTTATCATAAGCTTACAAATTACTTGAAAACATTACTTATAGATTGCTTCTATTGTACCTTTGACCTAAATAAAATATTCAAGTTGAGACTTCCACAAAACTTTATAAAGACCCTTATTGCTTTTATGCTGTAAGAGATATCCTGGGAATTGACAATTAATTCTATAAATGATAGTGCCATTTAATGATGAAGCTACTCTGATATGGTATCATTTATCAACTATCACTTTCAGTTTTTATTTTTCCAATTCTATCATATTTTTAGCTCAACCTTCACAATACATGTTTCTATGAATTATTTTAATCCATTGTGTTGTCATTTTTTTTTGCATTACAGTTTACTGAAATATAGTCATCTTGGTTCTTGTTGCCCTTTAGAGAGACAAAATGCATTTTCAATGCCAACTTAGAATCGAAAGCATTAACAGTATGCTTTATCTTAATATTCTCTCTGCCCAGTCCATTTTGGCAGCATCTGTAAAGTTAAGACACCATCCATAAGTGGACATTGTTGTTTTTCACCCTCCCTGAAGGTGAAAATTCCAGCAAAATTAGAATTTAAACAGCAGGAATGACTGACCCTCTGTTTACACAGCAGTTAAATAAAGACAGTGAACCCTATTTTCCTCTTCTTGCCCTATAAAAATGAAATGGGACAAATTAGAACACGTAGAGATCTCTGAACACCAGAGGTGGCAGTGTTACCTATCACTTTTGTATTTTATTTCCTACTAAATTCTTTTTTTTTTTTTTTAAGATTTTATTTATTAATTCATGAGAGACACAGAGAGATAGAGAGGCAGAGACACAGGCAGAGGGAGAAGCAGGCTCCACGCAGGGAGCCTGTTGTGGAACTTGATCCCAGGACTCCAGGATTGCACCCTGAGCCAAAGGCAGGCACCCAACCGCTGAGCCACCCAGGCATCCCCTTCCTACCAAATTCTGATCTCTTATAGAGTCGAGTATCATGGATGTCTTTGGTCATCCCAGATAATGTAAGTTGGTGGCAAGATGACAAAAAGAGGAAAGAATAAAAGCTTTTCTACCTTCCTTGGTAACTCATTCCAATGTTTCAAAACACCTGGCAGTTATTTCTAATAAATATTTCTAAGTAAACACTATTTGTAAAAAACTACTGAATACTAACCTTGTGCCAATCACTGCTATATTCCTCCTAAAGCATTTCCTCTTTTTAAAACCCTTTTGTAGACAAAGATAAAGCAGAAGACTTTTCTGTAGATCATTATAAAGTCACATCTCAGCATTGTCTGTGACAAAGCACCTCAATTCCCTTAAACATTCTTTATTTTGGTGATTAAAATTATATGCATCATAGAAAATGACTATGCGATTTGACTATCTTACTCTATTACTTTTCAACTTTTACTACTTGGAAGAAGCAGATTTGCCAAAGCTCTAGTTTTCTCAACATTTAAACTTATGAATATTTATAAGAGGGAGAACTAGACACAGAGACAGTGTATTCAATGTTTGGCTTAGTGGCATCTGTAAGGTTAAATCATCCTAATATATGGAAAGTGTTGCTTCTCACTTTCCCTAAATGTGAAAATTTTGGCAATGAGGCTGAAATCAGAAATAAAGTTATTTGGTATTGATGCCAGGGTAGGATGGAGAACAAGAATACACCAAGTACAGAGAAATAGTTTGAGACATCTGAATAGCCTCTGATCTGAACTCACACATGGATGGGCCCTTGGCAGTCATGTTTGAACAATGCTATCTGATGGGGGTATGGGCAGGCACATCACCTATTGCTAGGCTAATTAGATCTCCTGGACTGGTCAGCTGAAGTGAGGATCCATAAACTTGGATACTGAGAAGGTACGACATTTGGCCAAGTGCTCACTAAGCAGTGAAAGTGGTCAGTAAAGAAAGAGAAAAGAAGGCAGCAGATATATGGAGAAAGGCAGAGCTTTGAGTCCATAAGGTTCTGAAGGAAGCTAGGCAGACAGAGGAATATATATATATATATATATATATATATATATATATATATACACACACACACACACACACACACACATATATATGGTGAAATATATATATATGGTGTGTGTATATATATACATTTATATACATATATATGTGTGTGTGTGTATATATATATATATATATATATATATATAGTGGAGATATATATATATAATGGAGACTAGCGCCTGGGTCCCGCTCCATTTCCAGGCTTGGGTCTCTTATGAAGCCCAGATGGATCTCATACCCTTGGGTTTTGTAAAATACTTCTGTTTCCTTATGGTAAATTTCTCTTTTCATTATGAAAATTTGAGTGGGCTTCAATTATTCACAAACAAAAGATTTCTAACCTAGGCAATAAGACTGGTTCTCCATTGTGGTTGAGCCTCAGAATGACTGAAGAGGTTTTCAAAAGCACAAATACTCCTGTCCAGCCTCCAGGGATTCTGACTCAGCAGGTCTGAGACAGAGCCTGGACAGGTTAAATTCTTAAAAACTTAACCTGAGATCTATGGCTCATGGCATGCCACCCACAGAAGAACTGCAGAAAAGGAAAAAGAACATTTGGGACCAAGATAACAATGGCAAAAAAGGAAAAAATAACCATAGGATGTAAGAGTGCATACCACTTCCACAAAGCTGAATACTGTAAATGACTAATCTTAGTATTTAATTCCACACTGAACAAACTGTGGTCAATTTCAGTCATCTGTCATGAAGAAGGCTTAAATCTCCAAGGGTTTGAGGTATTTCAGGTTTGATTTACATATGAACAAACTATCCCCTGCAACTTTAAATCTAAATCATTTTGGTACCTGGAAGCATCAAATTTTACAAAAACAAAACCAACCTCACTGAGCTGGACAATTATAGGTTGCAATGAGCTAGACTAGGCACAAATGAGAATATGATGTGGGTATGTACAAAAGAGGCAATTAAGGGGGAATTTGCTATAGAAATTCTTCCCTGAACAGGAAGAAATTGAGTCCAAAAGTTGATTGTATTCATCTGACAGCAAGATTAACACCCAAATTATGGAATACATTAGTACATAAAGCTGCAAGCGAAATCACCCTCTTATTACTTTGACAAAGGAATTTAAGTTTAGAGAGCAGATCTTTTCTAGGGTAGATGAGAAAGTTTACTGTAATATTTGTAAAAAAAAAAAGTTTTCAAGAATCATGAAAAGGAATTTTATAATATTTTACTCTATAGAAATCCATCTTTTAGAACTACATTATTGGGGTAGGTGGCTCTGGGAACAAATAAGTATATGGTGACCTCTCTTGAAAAACCTGAGAATGAATTCTCTACCAGTAAATGGGCTGATGTCTGGAAGTCACATCAGGATTAATATACAACAGCAGAAGTTTCGATAAACTGATGCAGCAAAAGAGAATCTAATTTATGAGTTACAAATCTCCATACAATAGATAAAAATTCGGCAGCAAGCAGAACTTTGTCATCATCTTATGTTAAGGTTCAAGGCATTTCCATCAAAATGACTCCAGGAGTTGGGGAGTATTTCCCTCTTGAAAAATTTCAAGAACTTGATGGTAATTGTTTGGAGAGCACCATGATAACAACCTGGGGATTAGACAGCAAGACCTCCAACAGGAAGAGCTATCTACTGTGGTCAATGTCATTGCTTAGTGGCCCCATGTATGGCCCCATGTATACCAAAAGGGAAAAATAAGTGTTGGATGAAATATAATGAAAAGAAAAATAAAACCAGCATCACACATTGACATCATTGGACAAATAAATATCTTACTTTTTAAAATTCTGCTTTCTTAACTGCAAAACCGAGACTCACTTGCGTCAAACATGAAGGAAGATGCTAATGACAGCTTTGAGAGATAGGTATGTGGTTTATGGCAAGATGGAAGAACCATAATTAAAGATTCTGTTTCCTCAATAGTTTGTTCTATGAATGATGTAATAATAGCTAGCATTTGTTGAGCATATATACCCGACACCATTCTTACATAGTATATCGTTTAACTCTTTAATTCTCATTACAGCCCCTGAAACAGGTGATCTTATTATTCTCACTTTTACGATGGCACAGAGAGGTTAAATATCCACTAAGGTGAAACAGCTGGAAGTGGAGGAGCCAGGATACACACCAGGGAAGGGTGACTTCTGATAAACCTCTTCACCATTCTGTTATACTGCTTCACAGAATGCACTGACCACACAGACTTCTCATTTCTCTCCTCATCTCTTCAAGTATGGCTGACCTCATGGCCATTTCCACAATACAAACCTGTTTTGGGGGCCGGGGGCGGGGCAGTTGTCCACAGTAAAGGCTCAGTAGAATTTCCATGAATTTCCAGTATCTCCATGCTTTTGTTACTGGAAAATCAGGAGTCACAGATTCTGGTCCCTACTCTAGTTAGCAGGTGAATTTGAACAAGCCTCTCACGCCCACAGTTTCCTCGTTCAAATAAAATAATTACATTAGATGGTCCCTGAGGCAATTTTCCAAGTCTCTGAAATACTAGGGGGAGAAAGGGAAAGATTCCAGGCATCTCCTACAATTCCCCACATTGTATCGGTACCTTCCCTGAGCTTATCAGCAGCTACAGGCAGGTAAACTAGTCATGGTGAAACCCGTAGGTGGCAGAAAGGAAAGCCCTTGTACTCAGGGCCTGGAAAGATGCATGTCATAAAAAGGTGGCAGGATTGAAGTGTGCTGACTGCAGAGTAGACGCATGGAGGACGATTTTCTTTTCTTAATTCTGAAAACATTTTAAATACAGAAGATACAAAAGAAACTAAAACAAACCCTATTTCTACATTCTTCAGTTTTTTTAAAAATTTTTTGTCTTATACATTAAGAAATATATCAAGTCAAAGTACCACAATTGCATTTCCTTCTCCTGGTAACAACACTTAGCAAGAATTTGGTATTCACCCTTCAAGTCTTTTTTAAAATAAATACACATATGGGGGTTTGGGTACATTATCTTACTTGCAGGGCATAGAGTTCATCTCAGGCACACATCTAGAACTGTATTTATTGGATTGCAGTGTGTGTGCATTTTCATGTCTGTCTAGATGCTACCAGATTATTCTTCAAAGTGACAGTACCAATTTACTGTTTCATTAGCAATATGAATTCTTGTTTCCTCACTCACTAATTGACATTTAGGAGTTTTTAATTTGGTTCTGGTTTTGGTTTTGGTGGGTGTGTTTCTTTTAGCCAAATTGATGCATAAGAGTGGTATTGCATTTTGTATTATTTCTGTAGGGACTTGTAAAATTGAAGATGCAAGTTTCTTCTTTTAAAAGCTACCAGTTTACATAGCCTTTGCCCAATTTTCTATTGGGTTGTCATTTTCTTATTTACTCATAGAATATGAATATGCCTAATTTCCTAAGACTAGAAGGTCAGAGGTTGCAGACTAGTTTGGAAGCCCCTGGTTGGCCTTGATTGGATCAAGCAGCCACTTGATTGGCTGGCAGGCTTATAGCAGAGCCAACATTCAACAGCAGAAAGAGTGAGTTCATTCTATTCAGGAAACAGCCCACTGGTTAATCACTGGGTGGGCAGGTTGTTCACAGAGCTCTTCGGTTCTTTTTCATTTGCCCAACCATTGTCTGGTCACTCTGCTACACTATACCTCTATGTTTTACTCATTAGGAAGCAGAAATATATACTAGCCTTGCTATTATCTCTCATGAGATGAAGATCTCTTAAGCTTTCTAAAGAGAGGTTTCACAAAGATGAGATGAATTGAAAATGTTTCTTCTCAGCTTATAAAACATTTAAGAAAAGAGCAGATGAAATGAACTGCAGTGGAATAGGAGAAAGGTATTTAGCTGTATTTCTCTGCACTTGAGTTTTCTCTTCTGAGAAATGGGGGAAATAATTTTTATTTTCCTGGGGCTAACTACAGACAGCCTACAGTTGGAAATACAACAGATGTAAAATCTTCTCTTTCTGTGAGGTGAGGGAATATGTGGCATGAACTTTTTCCCCAAGAGAATGTGGGTCTTTTAACATGTAGGCTACAAGGCTGCTCCATGGCACTGTCCCTTTCTCAGTGGAGAAGAGCCATGCACCCTACAGAGGTTTAGAAAGAAAACAATACTATGAAAGGGAGCTTAGTCTCTCTGGGTTTTCTTGAAATAATGATCTCGTGTCAAGCCCTGACTGTTAAAATGAATTGTATTTTGATTAATGACCTTTATTCTGCTAAAAAAATAAATGACCAAAGTGTGTGTTTATATATGCAGAGATGTATATTATACACATGTGTGTGTGTATCTCCTTTGTGTCTATGTGTGTATACCAGGAGTGAAAGAGCCAGCTGTTCTAGCCATTTATGTTTGGGGGATGGGTGGGTAATACAGTAAGTTCTGTTGAAAGGAAATTATGGGAGAGAATCTGATACCCTGTATCTTTCAACGACACACAGGTCAGGGGACAAGTGAGGAAATAAACTTAGAAACTAGCTTCTTGTTTCCAAATCAGTTTTTAAAAAGTAAACATAGAACATGCACTCTTTTTGGAGGTTAGATTCTTGTTGTTTACAGGTATTTGGTTTGTTTGCTTGATTGGTTGTGTTTTGCAGCTGATTTTTTTTCTTGAGTAATTCAGCTGGGATATAAGTATGGGTGCGGTATTGCCAGGTCCCTTTGTATCAAAACCACATGTTCAGCAAGCTCTTCCCCCAATAATTTCAACAACTGGTTTGCAGACCTGCTAGTCTCTCTTCCTAGTTACTCCTTGTAACTTGAAACTATAGATCTAGAAATTATCACTTGAATTTATTTAGAAAAACTGATTGAGAAGTCAGTCAACCTCTGCTTATTAGCAGATACACTTAAAGGTTGGAAAGTTTTGGATAAACTTTTAAGTGACCATGTGTGCTCCATGAAGATGAAATGACTGCTGGTGTGTAATATATGGAAACAGCAGTATCTAAGCAATGTGACCAAGGAAACTGTAGAACCCAGTCATGGAGCTAATCAGTAGATGTGTGGGTGCATGAAAACTACAGCCAGGGGAGCTTGTGATTGTACAAAAGCATGCTGTGTTGCCACATAGTAGAACTTGAGATAATGGACTAAGTCGTAAAGAAAAAAAGGAGAGCAACATATAGCCTTGAATTTTCTTTTTAATCTTAATTTTTAAAAAGGTCTGGGTCCATCAGGGAAACCTAGGTGGCTCAGTGGTTGAGCATCTGCCTTCAGCTCAGGGTGTGATCCTGAAGTCCTGAGATCAAGTCTACATCAGGCTCCTTGCAGATATTTCCCTCTGCCTATGTCTCTGCCTCTTTCTCTGTGTCTCTCATGAATAAATAAATAAATAAAATCTTTTTTAAAAAAGTCTGGATCCATCAAAGCAGTAATAATGCCAAAACTATTGTTCTTTAGAATAGTTTTTCCATGTATAAAACTAGAATTGTTTCCCTAGATGAAATTCATTTTCCTGAGTCTTGGTTTGAACTCTCTGGATCCTAAATGAGTCCCATGAAGTTATAATAGGCAATAAGCTAGATACTTAATCAGAGTCAACATTAGATGCTCCTGACTCAGTGGAACCCACTTAATTCTACTCCCCCCAAAATACCGATACCAGTGCTAAGCTATCACAGTATTTGTCTCATTCATATAGTTAATGCAGAAACTAATTATGACTTTCTGCCCAACAGCAGCAATTGGAGGCATAGAAAATAGAAATCCTAAGTTGTACCATTACTTCACTGCTACATTTTTGTTTCTGGCTTTTTTTTTCCTGATGCTGTTTGTCCATACACAATATTTGCTTCTTTACAGGCATACTAGGAGTGTTGGAAGTAACTTCTGGATAGAAGTACACCTACACCAAACCCGCCAGTGTTTGTTCATCTTACAGTTTAAGATATGCAGCAAATGGTTTCAAATCCATGATTTAGTAATCAGAATCTTAATGAAGAGGAATCTTAAAGGTCATCTAGTGCAACCTTCACCCAGTACAAGAAACCTATGTGCCTGAAAAAAAAAATCCTTCTTTTGTACAAATGAAACATCTAAGGCAATTTTTTTCTCAAACTCAGTGGAGGAGGACAACATGTGCCACCTTTTTCTTTATATGGGTTCTTCCTATACTTAAGTACTATTTATTTTCTCCCTTCAATCTTCTTTTCTTTAGGTTAAATAGCCCACTTTCATCGTTCTTCAGAGATCTGATTTTCCATGCTTTTAATCATTTCAATTGCTTTCCACATCCTCTCAAAATGCACAAGTCCAAGCTGAGCATACTGGCTGAATGAAAACCTTGCTACTAATGTTTCATTAATGCTGAATATGGTGACTCAGTTTTTCATGCCAGGCTCCTGCAAACACAGCCTACCATCATGTTAGATTTTTTAAAGTGTGCTTGAAACACACACACACACACACACACACACACACAACTGAATCTCTGACCTCTTTAACCATGTTATCAAAAAATATTTTTAACATTAACTTATTTAAATGTGAAAATTCCTCAAGGCATTTAGAATGCTTTTTCTTCCCAAAAGTAAAAACCCAGACATCACAGGGCTTTAACATTTAATCACAGATGTCATACACAGTTGGTGATACACTTTGTTAGCAGTCCCAAGTCTCCTGGAATTCCCGAATTCCAGGTGTGTCACCCTGCTTTCTAGAACCAAAACTGAGGAAAAATACTGTGTAGTTCTCTGGGACTTGCAGCTCAAGCTGACCATACTATCTTTTTGTAGCTTGTGGCCTCCATGGAACTACAGGTTTCAGAAAGGGTTGAATTCTCAGATGTATGGATATTCTACTCAAAAGTCTAGGTTATAAATGACAGAGTGCCAACTCAGTTTGTCATAATGGGCAAAACAAAAGATAGAGCCTATTAATGGGTACATTTTCAAGGCAGGTAGACTCAAGTGCTCAAGTAATGATAGAATCTCTTCCACCACAGTTCAGCTCTGCTTTCAGTGTGTTGGTGATCTTTAGTAGGCTCCCCCTAATGGGTGGCTACAGGCTTACCAGTTATCCTAGCAGACAGGGAGGGGCTCCTCTTTCCTGGTGGTTCCGGCCAAGCTCTAATAGTGGATTCTCACATCCTTAGCTTGACTCACATTGTCGATTCCTAAACCAATCACTGAAATTCTGCCTGGTCTGATTCCCGTTCAGAGCCAACCTCTGAGCTGGAGGGTAGCATCAGCCTCATATGAACCACATGGATGGAGATCAGGATGATGCCGTCTCCAAAAGGAAAGGGAATGAAAGCATGTCAGGGAAGAGCACAGCACTCCTCTACTCCTAGGCCTTCAGCATCTCCTCACGGCTTTCAGAGAGACCACAGTGGCCTGGTCTGTGACACACCATATGGGATCAGTAAAGGCTGAACGAATGACTGCACTGGCTAGCCGTCTAGCCCCTCACCAGCACAAGACCTCAAACACTTAAGGACAACAGTAGCCTTGCCTAGTAATGCACAGAAGAAAATGCTTGCTGGGTTGGGATGGGGATGTGGAGTAGAGAGAAAAGGGCTGAGAAGATACAGTTCTTTCTGTATAATTTCAGAAAGAGCAACCCAAGAATTAGAGAAATCTCTCCCATGGATCTAAGAAAGAGCATACACTTAAAGCCTATAATAAGAATTCTCTTTGCATTTCTTTGATCCTCAAGTCAGTGAAATTCTGATCAGAATTTTGCAGTGACTTTAGGGGTAGCTCAGTAAAATAGGATGATCACAGACATAAGGCTGGATAAAGGTCTATGAGGTGTATGAAAAGGAGGATGGGCTGAAGGGCTCCATAGAGAAGTAGGGAACTTCTATCTAGAGGTAGGATAGCTGTCCTAGGAAATTATCTACCTTTTGAAAGTGATTTAAGGGGTGCTGATAGTCATGGGTAAGATGAATGAACTTGGTGAATACCTTGAAGAGTCTACAACTGTGATTTCCAGACACTTTGCTGAAACAGGCCATAATCATGTTCCCCAAGGCCACAGTGATTCACGTTTAAGGCCAGTTTATTTGGCCTTTTCGTAGTCACAGATATTCCTTTGCAATTATGACTTGATATTTAATTTGACTACTTTATACCATGTTTTAATAATACCTTCTCAAAGATTAATATCCACTCATAGTGGTTAGAACTTGAAATAATTAGAGTCTGTTTACCTTTGGTTCCTTGTTGAGTCTTAAATTAATTATAAAAATATTTGTAAGTAATAAAAATAGCCTTGTTGGGTAATACGGGCCTTGGTATTAAAAGCAAAAGGGAACCAGGAAGTTTAGTTGGGTTCCCAAAGGAGTTTTTGGCTGAGAAAGGTTTGGAAGCACCATGCTAGAAGTCTCCAAATGTAATATACTCTTGGCCTAAGCACAGTAGGAGAAAGCAGTGAAGAGGAAAAGAGGAGGGGAAATGAAATAACTCTCTTTGTAAAAAGAAGAATCTTTGAAGAATCGCATTTTTATCCTCGTATACTCTGGAAGAAAACAGGCTAACAACTCTCCCCCCATCCCTCCCAAATGAGCTAAACGAATAAGACACTGAGGAAAATAACTGAGCTCATCAAATTGAGAATATAGTAACTATGGCAGAAATAGTTTATAACCTATTAAAAATTTAGCTTGCCAAAACAGATAAAATTGAAATACACATCTCCACCTCTAAAATCAAACATAGAAACATGTTTGTTAGGTATATTCCTGTAGATCACTCCATATTTACTCTCCATCACTCTACACTTTGCTGTCTGCTTTCGAACTTGACCTGTGTGGACCTCATCAACAGGGCCCTTTCCTGGGTTTGGCCACTGGGGAGTGCCAGCAGGGGACTGGAGTAGGTACAATGGCCTTGGGTTGTAGGTTACCTGTGCCCCTTGATGGAAGGTCTCAGATCCTGCCCATTAGTCCTTCCTGTCTCCTGTTTCCAAAATCCAGCCCATCTTCTTGCTCTTTCAGTCTAGGGATATAATGGAGCCAATGATTATTGGACCCAGAATAAGCTCAAGCCCTGCTCAAGCCCTGTGGTCTCCTTGCACCCCTCTCCGTTCCACTACAGGTACTCCTTTTGTTATTCACGTTTTCTCAATGATCCTAATTAAAGTGCCATCTCTTTCGCGATAGAATCCTGGCTGATACAATATGTAATATACTCAGTTGAAGAAAAAGTTGTAGAAAAAGTTATAGTAAGTTATCTGTGCCTCCTTTTATTTCTAGTCCTAACATTTACTGTTATTTTTATTAGAGTTGAATGCTGGCCAAGCCTAGGCATAAGGAAGTTTATGACAAAAACTGCCTTTAGTCCTCTACTAATGATCTAGACATAGATACAGAGTGGACTGGAACGAGGACTGCTTGGCTTTCATCACACTGACACAAACCTGCTGCTTCTTCTCCACTGTCTTCAAAAATCCTGACTTCATCCTTATAACCTGGCACCCTTTCCATCTACTGGGTAGTGGTAGGGCAAACAGCACTGTTGGTGATAGTGTCCAGGACAGTACTTACACACAGTAAGTACCACCAGGGAGATAAGTCTTATTTATAATGAGTAATAACATTACTTAGTTAATAAAAACTTACTAAGTTACTTTGTGTTTCATAAAAGATGAAAAGAAACTGCTATAACCCTGAGCACCTCTACAGCCAGAACCACATCTGTTATATTTCTAGCCCCAGACCTAATTCAGCACCTGGCACTTAGTAGGGACCCATGAAAACACTGAGATGTGTTGGTGTCACATTCTAAGGGGCAGTGGGATGGTAAGTGCTATGGGTAGTCACACTTGTATATACTGGGTGTACATTTCTATGATCTACACAGTTCTTTTCACTCTTCTTTTTTTTAATTTTTTTTTAAATTTTTATTTATTTATGATAGTCACAGAGAGAGAGAGAGAGAGAGAGAGAGAGGCAGAGACACAGGCAGAGGGAGAAGCAGGCTCCATGCACCGGGAGCCTGATGTGGGATTCGATCCCAGGTCTCCAGGATCACGCCCTGGGCCAAAGGCAAGCGCCAAACCACTGTACCACCCAGGGATCCCTCTTTTCACTCTTCTTAATAGAAATATCATTTTTAAAAAATATTTTATTTATTTGTTCGTAAGAGACAGGGAAAGAGAGATAAAGGCAGAGGGAAAAGCAGGCTGCCTGCAGGGAGCCCGATATGGGACTCGATCCTGGGACTCCAGTATCATACCCTGAGCTGAAGGCAGATGCTCAACCACTGAATCATCTAAGTGTCCCATAACAGAAATATCATTAATGACTCCCTCAGTGGTGCTTATCCTATTTTGGGTCATGGATGTCCCTCTGAGAATCTTACACACAAACATATAAATATAGGTCAAGGACAAAAAGTAAAAACAAACAAACAAACAACCCTTCCCACCACCCCACCCCAAAACCCACGTCTTAGTTAAGATGGTCTAGAGTCGTGAAGCAGATTTGTTCCCTCTGTAGTAAAAGAGCAGGGCACAAGGTACTCCATGAGGATTCTGAGAAGGCACATTCCAGTCCAGACTTCCCAAGACTATAAACCAGAGAACTTATTTTCTTTAGCCAGACTCCAACTTCTGATAATGAATACCTATGGCTGATGGTGGTGAGGGTGATGACAGCAGTCCCTATGGGCCTAGGTGCTATGCTAGGTATTGCCCTTATCTTAATGTGTTTAGCCTCACAGCATCTTTATTATGTAGACACTATTATCCTCATTGTAAAGATGAAGAAGTTGAGACTCAGGGAGGTTTAGCAGATCATTCAAAGTCAATAAAGTCCTTAGTGAAAAGCCCAGGATTAGAATCCAGGTCATCCCGAGGCCCCTGGGTGGCTCAGTCAGTTAAGCATCTCCCTTTGGCTCAGGTCATGATACTGGGGTCCTAGGATTGAGTCCCACATCAGACTCCCTGCTCAGTGGGGACTCCACTTCTCCCTCCTTCTCCCCCTCTCTCCCCTGCCCCGCCCCCCACCCTCATGCTCTCTCTCTCTCTCTCTCTCTCTCAAGAAAATAAATATAGTCTTAAAAAAAAGAATCCAGGTAGTCCCACAAAATGTTTGAATATTTTCTCACATCTGCTCTTGCTCCCTTATGAGCTAATACCTGTTCCTAACTACTTCACCTCCTAATGGAATGTTATTAGGACAAGTTTCTTGAGCATCTACTGGAATGTAAGGCGCTGGGCTAGTTGTCATGAGAGAAGCAGAGATGTGTGAAACCATTTCACCTGAAGAAGGCAGAAATGCTAGGAGGAGGGGCAGGTTTAATGCCTCATTTGCATTAATACCATGGTATGACACAGGTGAGGAATCACTGGGGCAGGGCATAAGCTCAAGTGAGGCAAAACACTGAGTAGACGGGTCTAATGGAGCCTGAAAGGTGATAAGGTGATATAAACTTCCAGGGAAAAGAAAACTTGACAACCTGAAAAAATTATTAGTAGGAATGAAAATGTGAAGTAATTGGTAAAAAAAGGACAGTCACACTCTAGGAGGAAAAAAGTATGTTCAACATTAATATACAACATGAAACACAAAAGTCTGTATCTCAGATATATTATTTACATGATACACAAGGAAAAAAGTTATGAAGAGTCATTTATATCATTAGCAGATACCACTTGGAAGCAGAGGAGTGCAGAAGGAAGCACGTGCAAAGTGAGCCCAGGGTCAGTCCCGATTCTGGGGATCATCGTGTGCCAGGCTCTGTGTCTGGAGCTGAACAGGAGAGAAGACCTATTCTGAAGAAGCACAGAATATACTGGGAAAGACAAACTGCTTTGCAATTTACTACAAAGACTTTGTGATGACCACAACAACAGGGGATGAACAGAGTCTCTAAAATGAGACCTGGAAATTTCATCAAGAGTAGTCCCTGCCCAGACATGTAGATTGCGAGCAGATAGTTTATTCAATTTAACTGGGTGGAGACGGTCCATTCTAACATGGTCTGAGTAGAATTTAGAACATAAAACAAAGGCACCTGGGTGGCTCAGTGGGTTAAGTGTCTGACTTTTGATTTCAGCTCAGGCCATGATCTCAGCATCGTGAGACTGAGCCGCATGTTGGGCTCTGTGCTCAGTGTGGAGTTTGCTTGTCCCTCTACCTCCCTCACACTCGCACATGCTCTCTCTCTCTCTCTCAAAAATAAATAAATACATAAAAGCTTAAAAAAAAAAAAGAACATAAAATAAGAGATTGAGACCCAACAAAAGAGCACCATAAGTAAACTACATATAATTTGCATATTATGTTGGGCACTTATAAAGTGAGTTACAGTGTGTACAACTATAGGTGTGTTTTATTTATGATCATCTAGGAGATTAGTAAACTCTTACGGCCACTTGGTGGACTGCAGGTGCCTGTGCTAGCTCCTTCTCTCAGCTTCTTTCCTGGCTGGCTTTGTAGCTTCTGAGGACTCACATCGGCATGTCCTGGCCAGCAGGGTGAACTCTTGCATGTTCTCTTAGTATCTGAATGTCATGGTCGAAGGTCAAGCTCAGACTCTCAGAAAAATGTCTGGGCTCTTGCTTCTGTTTTCTGGATGCACAGCATTGGTACATCACTTCCTGCAGGGCTAGGTTTCTCTAGGGCTTGTTTGCACTGTGCTTCCCCTCTGGCAGGTTTCCCAGTTCTCTAAGGAATGCCACCCTTCATGGCCGAGGCCTTAGATTCAAGGCTCAGTGAGGTCCCAAGTCAGGGCTCAGCCCAGTATCTGGCATGTAATAAGCACTCAGCAAAGATCTGCTATAGAACAAAGACATCAACGAATCAATGCCCACACTTGGGCCTCTAATAGATCCTGCCCTCAGCTGCACAGACAGCAATGCTCAGCTCCCACCGTTGCCTGGCTGGATAACCCTTTAGCTAGTGCCAGTTTCACCGAACATTTCACCCTCCCGTCTGCTCCCACTCCCAGATCCTATAGTCTCCCTGAGTATTCCTGTCTTTGGGCCTTGGAAAGCCTATTCATCTTGTCCTTGGGCTCTTCTTGGAGGGTGAACAGCTTCTGGGCAGAGTGCTGCTGAATAGACTAGCCCTGAAAAACAAGAGATGGTCTTCCTGTCTGTATTCTTGCTTTCCTTTTTGAAATTCTCAGTTGCCACATCTAGAGGTCAAGGCTACTAAAACCATACATCTCCAAACATCAAACACTACCCACAAGTGGGGAAAAAGCACGTGGCATTTTTTTATTCTTCCACTGTCTTTGCCCATTGTATCTCTAACATGTGAGAGTGACATGGTCATGTGAGTTGGTGTAAAACAGATTAATAAAAGTGTGGACATACATACCACTGTGCTGGAGGGACAGAATTTACTTTTAGAAAAGTTTTTCCCATGTAATTTTATTTATCCACCCACCAAAACTTGCTTAGGATATGAATAACAGCACACTACGGCCTTAGTTTAGAGAGTGCCACTAATAGATATGCCAATTTCTCCATCTTGCTTTACCCTGTGCACCTTTCAGGGGTGCTGCGGTGCTTTTTCCAGCTCTATTTAGTTCTTGACTCACTAGGCTTGCAAAGCTGGAACATTTTCAGAGGCAGAACTTTGCATAATAAAAAGTATATTTTAATGTCCCTTTTTAACCTTTTCTCAAGGTGCTAAAAGCATCCTGGTAATTCTGCAAAGCCAAAGTCTTCAGCCTTCTGCTTACAGGCTGCTTCTCTTTTCAGCCCAAGTTGGAATCCCAGCACAGGACCAACCACCTCCACCACCCCCCGCCTCAAAACTTCACAGTGGCTTCATCTGCCCTGGCCTCTACTGGGGGTTCCCATCAACCTAACATAAAGCAGGGAGACACTGGGCTTTCAACAGAACACACTGATGAGGCCTAGAAGCAAGATTCCAATAGGTGCCACCTAGCTCTGGGCCAACAATTTCCTATTCTGCAAACGCTCAAAAGAACCAATCAAAACACTTTGATAGAGAACCATTCGTGCACAAGGCATGAAGAATGATACACAACCATCAAAGGTGACCCTCATCCCCCTAAAGCAGCTTATGATCTAGAAGATGAAAAAGGCTTTGTACTTAAATTGATGTCCAGTAACACTTGGGCCACACAGGCTGACAGCCAATATGAGGTAAGGGCAGCAAGGGCAAGTGGATACAGGGGAGGGGACAGGAAGGAAATCTGAATGAGTTGGAATGGGAAATAATCAGTCTAGCCAAAATACAGGTGAAAAGAGGTGTATACTAAGACCAAAATGTCAAAGTCCTTGGGTGAAATTAGGGAATGTGTTATCGCGCAGTCCTTGCAAACTGCCACTTGGATTCATTTTGGACCTTTAAGGTGTCAGACAGAAGCTAAATATAGTTATTCAGGCATGGATCAAAAGAGGGACATTATGATTTTTTTTTGGCTTCATTATATTTACTTACTATCATGCTTACTATATGCTAAGCACTGTTCTAAATGATTTATAAATACTAACTCATTGAATCCTTACAGCAAATACTATAACTTAGGATGATTATTTTGCCCTTTATACAGATGGGGAATCAAAATACAGGGTAAGTGACTTGCTCAAAGTCTACACCGGTGCTGCCTCTCTTGCTCCTGAGGAAGAGCAGATCATGGACCAAATGCTTCTGTTTTCTGAGCCTCTCAGAGGCAATGAAATACCAAAGGCAGAGACTAATCAATGTCTTTCCAGAGTTTCTTCTTAAATCTTCTAAGACTGGGCAGCCCCGGTGGCTGAGCGGTTTAGCGCCACCTTCAGCCTGGGGTGTGATCCTAGAGACCCAGGATCGAGTCCCATGTCAGGCTCCCTGCATGGAGCCTGCTTCTCTCTCTGCCTGTGTGTGTCTCTGCCTCTCTCTCTCTCTCTCTCTCTCTCTCTCTCTGTGTGTGTGCCTCTCATGAATAAATAAATAAAATCTTTAAAAAAAATCTTCTAAGAATATCATTTACTGAATTGTTCCTGAAAGCCCTGGTGGAACCAGGGTTCCATCCATCACCCAAATGGAGGGAGATAAAAAATTTACAAGTTTACCAAGTGCACACATCGACTAAATTAGACTTACAGGGGCAAGAGGAATTCCGAAAGGGCAGAGGAATGTGAGGAGTGGGGGAGTGGGTGGGGCTACCCTCCTCTCAGAGAAGAGAACAAGAGTATTTTTCTCAGACTGTGGAGGGCTGAGGAAGATTCTAACAGTATGCCCCACCTCTGCTGTTTTCCTAGTTTACCTTTTTTTGTTTGTTTTAAATTTGCTTTAAATTTTGTATTAGAATTAGAATTACTTGATTTCGGAATCTTTGAGAGGTAGGCGCTGAAAGGAAACAGGAAGTAGTACGATGGGGACATGAAGCCAGATGAAAACAGAGCCGAAGACAAGAAAGGAGACCTGTACACTATGACCCAGGGGATAGGAAGATGAGAGGCATGTCGGAAGTCAGAGGAGAGAGGGTAACTCTTCACCAAAGGCAGTGTTCCAGTGTGACCCTGTGAAAGACATTCTTCCAGACCCTTGGGCCCATCACACAGTTTGAAAAATGCCATTGAGATGTTTGGTAGACCACACCCATAGATATATTTTACACTTAACAACTGTGGCCACAGCAGATGATGGAAATAGAATGGCTAACTTCAGGAACTTTCCCAGCTGGAACAAGAAAAGCTTTACTTGATGAGCTCAAAACACTGACCAATCATTTTGTATAAGAAGTAGGAGGAGCAAGTGTTGGTTCAAAAAGAAAATGGTGAGGGGTAGTATATTTTTTGCTACTTCTTTGCCAAGAGGAAAGCTGTGACAGGGGAACCAGTGGGGAAGACAGGTCTCTGTCTTTGTCGTGACAGTTGGCTGAGCAGTACAGCAGTCCTGCAGAATTTAGACAAATGGTCATTCTGGAGCAATCATGTGATTCCTATGTAAGTTCATCTTTGAGCTGTTAGCTATTTACAGTCTAATGCTTGAAAGTCTCTTCAGGCTCTTTAAAGATATTAAAATTAGGACACATTTTAAAATGTGGTAATAAAGTTCCAGGGCTTTTTCACATTGTTGGTTTAATCATTTTCATATAAAATAGGAAACATCCAAAGTTAACATCTTCCCATGCCCAAATTCCTGTGTCTATTGCAATGCTGCATGACACACATAAACAAAGATTACTTGGGGCCAATTTCAGATGGAAAAGTTCTCTATCTATTCCAGCTAGTAAGGAACAAGGAAAGAAAGGTCTAACTCCAGTATTAAGTCAAACTGGGGGCTCAGAAGGGAGTGGAAGAGTGGGGAATCTAAGGGTACCACATGTGGTAGCAAGAGGTTAAGCAAAGGGGAGTCAGAGGGAATTGGCTGCTAATACCAAGTCCAACTTTCCATGGCTCTGTGAACTGCAGCATGCTATCTAATCTCTTTGGGCCTTTATTTCTTCATTTGTAAAATAACGATAATAGTATTGCCCAGCAATATGAACTCACGTAGGTAATGAAGGTAAAGCAATGGTGCATTTAGACATTCAGTAAATGAGGACTATTCTTATTCTCAGACACATACCCAGGCAGAACCCACTTCAGCAGGCCAGATAGGAATTTTAGAGAAGAATTCAAAAGGGTCTAATGCTACCCTAAGGAGGTCAAATATTTGGGATTTAAAAGGGAGCCTCAGTTCTGACCTAATCATCTGAATTAGAGCCAGAACAGAGAAGCCATCCAGGTGGTTTATCAAACTATGACTTTGAGCTACACTAGAGCTAGGAGGGTCACTCCCAATAGAAAGGGATCCTCAGGGCTAGCCACATTAAGATAAAGAAATGGGAAAGGACTCCCTTCACCTTTGAATGACTCATCTGATTCTATTTTCGGTTTTATCTCCTAGATTGTTCTGAGTTCAAAACTGATAGCGACCTTCAGTAATCAAAAAAACTACCAGGCTTCATGGGCAGCCCTTTTTATTATAGAAGTTAGGGTCACCAAATGTAGCAACTAAATCTACAAGATGCCCCATTAAATTTAAATTTCTGATAACGAATGAATCTTTTTTCATGTAAATGTGTCCCAGGGTAATATGAGTAATGTACTTATACTCAAAAAGTATTTGTTGTTTATTCAAAATGCAAATTTAACTGAGCATACTGCATTTTATCTGGCAACTCTCAGCAGCAGCCAGGAAGCTACCCTTTCTAACCCAGAGAGTAACAAAGCAAAGTCACTTCCCATCCATAATTAGTAATGCATTGGAAAATACCAAAAGAGAAAAAAAATCCCACAGTTTCTAGGGCTTTTACTTCTCAGCAAGTACAGTACTAAATTTACAGACTTTTTTTTTTTTAATAATATCATTTCCCCACTCAGGGATTTTTTTTTTTTTTAATATTTCAGTCTAGAGCAAAAAAAAAAAAAGTAACAATGAGAGGGGACTTCCCCTCAGATGGCATGTAAGTAATTATTGGTAGACAGACGATTGAGACATGATGCTTGTAAGAGCACTGACCTCTTGCTGTTTTAGCTTGTCTAGCAAGGCCAATAGGATAAGTTATGTTCTTCCAAACATCTCTCCTTTTTATTCTTTATGAAAAAAAAATACACAGAAGTTATATTTCCCCAAATAAAGCAGCATTTTCTTTGGCAGGTTCAATGCCACAAATGACTATGAAATTAACCTTTGGGGCTTAAAGGGCAAGGCCCAGCAGTACTGGCCATTGTCTCTAGCTATAGCAACAGCCTGGTTATTCACACTGACCTCAGAGAGAGAGGTTGGCCATGTTGTGAACAAGGCCACACAGTAGGTGGACCGCCCATGCAAACAAACAAATACAAGACTCCCTCTTCCTTGGTTATATCAAAACCAACTGAGTTCTTTCCTTCCTGATTGAATACCAACAATATTCCTTACTTTTCAGAATATCCCCAAACAACCCCTAGGTTCAAGGTCCTCAGCAACCTAAATTTATTTTTTTAAAGATTTTATTTGTTTATTCATGAGAGACACAGAGAGAGAGAGAGAGAGAGACAGAGAGACAGAGAGACAGAGGAACAGGCACAGGCAGAGGGAGAAGCAGGCTCCATGCAAGGAGCCTGATGTGGGACTCAATCCCAGGTCTCCAGGATCACGCCCCGGGCCGAAGGTGGCGCTAAACCGCTGAGCCACCCAGGGATCCTAGCAACCTAAATTTAGGGATAGGTTTACCCTGTGGAGTCCTGGGAATTTTAAGCAAATGATACCACTTGTCTTCTTTTTCTTCTCAAACCTCTAATCCACTTCCTGAGTCTACTCAGGTACAGCAATTACCCCTTCAAAGACTAGTAGCCAATGTTTCAAGGAGCTGTTTTTTTTTAAATTATCTTGCAAGTATTACATTAAACTTCTGGGCCAGGGTACAAGAGGTCTATGGCCACGTTGAACCTAACAAACAAATGGAACTGGTTCCAGCTCACCAACCTGACCCCAAAATGTGCTAGTCAAAGAAGTGCTTTTAAAATCATGAGGAACCACTAGTGAAAATCCATTGGTGCTTTGATGGTGGTGGCTTCATAATGAATCATAAAAGAAGAAACTAAAGAAGGAAACTAATCATCATATCATCTTGGCATAAAGCATACATAGGGGACAGAATGGAATGAATTGCCTCTCTAGGAAGCCTTCCTTGATATGGCCAGGGGAAATAAGAGCATGTGATTTCTTTGATTTCCCTGTTTCTGACTTGGATATATGGAAATAGTTTATACTGTATGACATATGTATCAATGTTTTCAGAACATATACCAAGCTCTCCCACCCCTGACCCTTTGCTCACATCTTTCTTCTGAACCACTTCTCAAAGCTTGCCCACACCTACTGAAATCCTACTGTTTTGTCAAAATTCAGCTTTGGAGGTTTTGAGCTTTTGAAGTAGCCTGTGGGCTACTTCTTCTAAGATTTCTTGAGGTAGTTTTTCTTTTGCCCCTGGTGTGTTTTGCCTTTTCCACCTGTATGCAGATACCACATATAATTGGAAATAGTGATAGACTTATTTCCCCCCACCAATTGCAAAAGCCCCTTGTAGGCAGGCACCAGATCTCACAGAGCTTCATTCAAATGGAGCAAAGAACAGGTGCTCAATTTATGTCAGCAAGATTGATGCAATTATGAGCCATGTCTTTGATTTCTTAGTAACATCTTCTCCAGGGAATCTTTGCTTTGATGACCTTTCTGATACTATGCAGCACTTCTCTCTAATATAGAATTTATGACATCATATTGAAACTATCATATTACCTATGAGCCACTAGACTCTAAACTTTCAATGTAGGGACCTTGTTTCACTCACCTGTATGTCTGTAGTGCCTAACATAATAACTGAAAATGAGAGGACATGTAAATAAATCTTTGATGAGATGTTAGGGTGGGCTATAATTTCTTTGAGGGAAGGATCGACACATTCTTATCTTCTGCACCTTCTCTTTACAATCAAGAAACACTCATTGATATTGATATGTGAGGTAGGTTCTATAGCAAATGGTTTCTTAATTCTGTCAAGTAGGTCATACCATTTGATGAGCAAAAATATGGAAAAATCTTCTGAAATACAAACATTAATCTCAAGGCTTCTTGTACTTTGAGAAACTCAAGACTTAGTTGTCTCCAGTGACTTGCTGGGTGGCCTTCTTCCCTAGCCCAAGATAGCCTCAAAAATTTATTTTGTACTTCAGCATGACCTGCATTCCAATTATGATTATTTGATATATCAAAATAACTCCAACTAAAGTCATAAAACTGGATTGTGGTGATAGTGATATAACTTTCTAAATTTATTAAAAATCATTGAATTATTACATAAATTATACCTCAGTAAATCTGTAAAAAAAAAAATTACTTTAGACTCTTCAACAACAAGGAAAACATCTTGTTTTTCATTTTGCCTTCCAGGGTCTACCATACTAACAGATAGCATGGCTGTTCCTTGTTAGCCAGGAGGTGCATCCATGCTGGCAGAAGTGCTCAGTCAGGTCACCAAATGTAAACAGCTCTGCAGAGGTCACCACAAAGGCACTGTTGTTCTATCTCATAGCCGAGAAGGAAAGGAGAGTCACCATGGAATATCTACTCTCTCTTGCATCCTTAATTAGAAACATGTGGAAGAGGGCCCACCCACGGGTCAAATCAGCCAGAAAGGCCTCCTTTCTTCTGCCTAATGTTGCATGTTGGCTGAAGAAAGACCTCTCCCTGGGTCTGCCATAGGAATGGTTTCAAATTATAAAAGTATCTACAAAGGCCACCATCAAAGCACCAATGGATTTTCACTAGTGGCTCCCCATGATTTAAAAAACACTTCCTTGACTGTTACATAATTAGTGCCAGGTTGGTACATATGACATATGACAATTTGTCCAGTTCAACCTGACCATAAGCTTGTTGCACCCTGGCCCAAATCATACACTGCTCAGACCCCCATGGGTAGGTGAAATAAAGAACTCACAAAATATACAATTTCTAGGCAGCACCTTGGCAATTCAAATCACACAGATGTCTGCATTCTTTCTTGTAATCGACTTACGTTGAACTTAATACTTTGGTTCTTTTCATTTTACAACTGCACCAGTATCTAAATTGTCTTGGTGAGATATGAAGAAAGTGAATGAGAGATTATATAAACTCTATTTGCTAATGTCCCAAAGAAAATGCCATATTTACTATAATGTTCCCCCAAAGAGCAATACTTTGTTCTCATTCAGAAAAGCCCCAGTAAAGATTCACTTTTCTCTAAACTCTAGGAGACAGTGACTTGTTCTAATAGAAAACTGATATAAAGTCAGCACAAATAAAACTAAAGTTTTATTTTGGGTCTCAAGAGCTACAAAAGCTGGCAGACCAAATTATTTAAACACACTTAAATGGCTTTTTTTTTCTTTTTTTTTTTTTAAACATAGGGAGCAATCCACGCAAAGACTGCTGTGCTGGCCCAACATGGGGCCTTTTGCAAAGATCAGATAGTCCAAGAGGCTCACTTTGATCTGACCAAAGGCGGGTATTCAGTCTCCTACGTAGAAGAAAGCTATAGTTTTTAGATTAATTACCCGACCACAGATCTGCTGCCAAGCTGCTCCAAGTTCCTCTTCCTAATGTGAAATAAAATGGCCATAGACTTTAAACCATGTGATAGAGCCAAACTTGTGCCAGAGAATATGAATTCCTTCTGTGCTCATTTACTGATTATATAAAAGGTCAGTGCATCCTTCGTGTGCTTTAGGAGCAACAACCAGTTTACTCCATTGTCTAGTCTAAGTTTGCCAGAAAGAGGACTAGGGACCGGCAGTGGGTGATTCATGGAAAGGAACTGAAAACCAGAGAGAGTTCATTTTGCATATGAAGAGTGATCTTCTTGGTTGAGATGCCAGACTTACAATGAGACAAAGACTGAAAGGCCTTCTGGGGAATCCATACAAAGTGTCATTATCTGGTGTACTACAGAAAACCAAGTGGGTTCCAGCAGCTGGATGGTGGTGTCAGTAGGTGGGGAGAGGGAATCGTATTTGGAACCCAGGTTCCAGTTACAATGATTGTATGCTTTACAGGAAAGTGATCACCACTGCTTGTCATGAAGACCAAAGTTTCAAAACTTGGACTCACTGGCTGATCGTGAATGAATTTCCAACCCTTCCAGTGTCTCTGCTGCCTCAACCATTAAAACATAAATAAATATACCCACCCACTTTGGTGTGAAATGAGGTTGTATCACATTTTTGGCTCCACAATCAAGACGTGTCTTGTTAATATTACATTGCTCTGTAGAATCAAGCACGTGGAAGCTTTGGGCTTCCAATATATGAATGAATGCCAGTAACCATATGATCAGCAGCCAAATGTGAAATCAGATTTTCTACAAAGAGGCAAGCATTTTAGGTCTGCCTTTCAAGAAGCTGCAGCCCCACCCAATTGCTAAGGTCTAAACGGAAGTGACTTAACACCATTTGGCTGCATTTTCTTTGGCTGGCCAATGCCTCAGTGACCACCTCCAAGAGAGGTCTGCACAAGGTGGAGTGACCTGAATGAGTACACAGGGGTCAGAGGGCTGGGTGTAGGGACAAGAGTGGGCACAGTAGAGTGGGAGTAAACTGGGCAGTGAATTGTCCTATGCAAGTGCTTCTTTTTCTCTAGGCAGAATGATTATAGGGAACTTGCTGTTAGCACTCCTGGACTAATCTTTCCAGAGTGAATGACTCTGATCAAACCGAAATCAGAAGTTGAGGAGGTGGAGGAGGCATTTTAGAAGCTGGTGATTTACTCCTCTGGCACACAGCATTTGCTATAGCCCCTAAGCTTAGGCTGCCAGGCCTGGAGAGGCTATAGCAATCAGAGGCCACAGGGGTCTTTATGCTCCTTCCTCCCTGACTTCAAATTGCCAACAGAAAGAGGAGGAAACCTACTAGTAGCTAGGAATCCTGGTCCTGAACAGTCCTAGCTATTGTCACACCATTCCATATGCCTTCTATCAGCAAAACCACTTATATCACCCCAGACCTATCCCCACCCCACAATCTCCTTAACTGAATCTCAATCCATGATGGTTCCAAGGGAATTGCAGGCCAAATGTGAGGGATTCGTTTGTTTCCATCTCTATGATAGGATGACATGTGGTCCTGAGTGCCAAGGTACTAAGATAAGAGGGGTGCTCAAAATGCCCAGATGGCTGAAGAATAAAAACCCTGAGAACAGAGCCAAATTTGCACAGCAGACAAGGGCCACTGTGGCCAGGGCTGGAAGCACAGTGCTCATAGTCCACAGGCAGCAGCGGAACTAAAGGGAAGCCATCCCCCAACTCAGCTGGTGGGAGTTGGGCCACTTCCCAGCTGGAAGGAGCTCTCAAACACATCCCTGTAAGCTACCCACCAAAGACAGAGATGCCGTTAAAAACAACAAACAAAAGGAGCTGCTAATCAAGAGGAACTTTAGACTTAAGAATGGGATTCAGTCTTCCTTCCAGAAAGATGCACGTCTGGACCAAGGCCCAAGAGCATGACATTCAGCTGCCATACCCCTCTATGGGGCCCAAGTTTGGAGGCACTGAAAGAAGAAGAGATTTACAAAGGAGGCAGATGGGAAGGCCCCCATACACATGCAGTGTGGCTCCCATTCAGAAGATTAGAATTCACCAGGTAAAAGCAATCGCCATTGTAATTGGCTGCTTGGAATTGAAGTCATGTTTTGAATGAGAAACCAGCAAAGACCTCAAAACTCCTATCATTCCTTTCCCTCTGAACTTTGAAACAGTTCTAGCCATTTGGTGGTTGATACACAGTGCAGGAAGTCAGCAACCACGGAGCTTGGAACCACCCCAGGATCTGATTCCCCAAGACACCCCAAGCAAGGGCCTTTTCTATGGTGGGTAAAACAAAGGTATTTTGCATAGATAACTCAAATGACTTAATTCTTCTCTTCCAAGCTTAATACTTAAAACTAGACTCTTTTGGTTAATAACGGCCCCTCCCTGCATTTTTTCCTAATCTTTTCAGTACTCTCCAAATTGCTCTTAGCAATATGTTATCTTCCACTAATTCTTCAGCTAGAAAGGCTATGACAGTGCCAAGTGAATCAAACAGAATAAGACCGTAAAGAAGAGAAACAGTAAAAACTTGATGGCCCTGCTGGCAAAATTCACACACTGTGGAAGGAACTGCTGACAAGACATTCTAACAAGACTTGGGCTTTGAGAACTATCTACATGGTTTCTAGGGTTGGGCTTTTTCTTTTTTCCTTGAAGGTCCAACTACCTTAGTTGAGCATAAGAAGAGGCATCAGTGTTGACCCAGCCACTGGCAGAGGATGGCAGGGTTTAAGACTGAAAGGTCTGCATGGTCTCTGTAAACTTGACTTTCCTACCAACTTTGCCTTGATGGCTTGATGGGACAAAGGTAAAGCAACAGAGTCTTCTCCCATTAGGTTTTAGTTTATGACCTGTTTTAAAACAGAAGATGGTAGGAAAGTAGAACGGTGGACTGGTTCTACATTGGTTACAAAGCAACTGAGAAGCTCCAGGGGACCAAAGTTTGCTCTTCCCGCTTCCGGAAGTCGTATCAGTGCCCACTAAGTGACTCAGTCTTCCTCATCAGAAGCAGCTGGTCCAAGTCTAACTTACTCTTGGGTGCAATGCCTTTCGCCAGTATTTGTTTTCTTAAAATACATTTCGCTTTCATGGTGTTACTATTCAGTACAAACCAGGACCTTGGTGGATGTACAGAACGTAGTTAATCCCACAAATGGACAAAATAATATTTGATTAAAAAATAATAATAATATTTGATTTACACAACATAAGTTGAAATCACAGAGCTGAGTTTCAATGGGTAGCTTTGCTGAATTATAATATGTTTGGGACCAATATTCACCTACCTTCTTTTTTCATCCAGCCCTTGCACACACACACACCCCATCATGATATCAACATCTATGTGTAGAGTCTTCTAAACAGCACTGGTGCTATTTTAAGTATGATAATGGGGGAGGGGGGAGATGATCTTGAGCTGAGATAGCATGAGGATTGCAATAGGAACAGGATACCCTTTGAAAAGAGAATGCAAGCTCTTCATAAGAGCAAGAATTCAGGATGTCCTGGGTCACTGTTGGTGGCATTGTCATTTATCACTGGCTACAGCACACAGTGGCCAGATTTCCTGGGAATAAAAAAAGGCTTTTTTTCCTGAATTTTCTCTTGACGCAAACTATTATCTATGGGCAAGAGATGAGGGAAAAAAGGCACACACATATGTTAAGAACTTCGAGCCTTTAAAATAGTCACTGCCTGCTTTCCAAATGGCCTACTTAAGTCTCATTTTTTAAAAATAATTATTTCCTTTTCAGACAAAGCTGCCTAGGAGTAGTCTGTTAAAATTTATTTTGTTGGTCTTGTCTTTTCTACTAGATTACATATTGAGCTGCAGTTAACAAAGTGGACATGGTACCAACATCCTAGTCTACATTCCTCCATGCACAGAAACTTTCTGGAGGGAATGAGTTCCACACATACAAAGATGAGGTGTAGGGATCCCTGGGTGGCGCAGCGGTTTAGCGCCTGCCTTTGGCCCAGGGCGCGATCCTGGAGACCCAGGATCAAATCCCATGTCGGGCTCCCTGTGCATGGAGCCTGCTTCTCCCTCTGCCTATGTCTCTGCCTCTCTCTCTCACTGTGTGCCTATCATAAATAAATAAAAATTAAAAAAAAAAAAAAAGATGAGGTGTACAGGGCTAAATAAATGGGAGATGAGGAAGTATGAGGGGATAGAAGAAAGGCCACTAGCTAATGAGGTACATCTCTGATATGCTGATGATAGAGTGGCTCCCAGCTGGGGGAACTCCATGGCCTGAACTTTCTCCATAGAAGAGGCTGCACCATGATTGTAATGTCTTGAAAACACCTGTGAGAGAGGATGTGAAATGGTTCACAAAGGAGTCAAGTGGGAAAAAGCAAAAGAACAGCCTGGAACCTGGTTTGAATACCCAAGGCTGCTCACCACTCTATAGAGCTTCTTTTGTTTTAGACAAACTAGCTTTCCTTAGAGAGAAAGGCCATCCACTGTTTAAAAAAACTGCCCTTGGGACACCTGGGTGGCTCAGTGATTGAGCATCTGCCTTTGGCTCAGGGTGTGATCCCGGGGTCCCAGGATTGAGTCCCACATTGGGCCTGCATGGAGCCAGCTTGCTTCTCCCCCTGCCTGCTTCTGCCTCTTTATGTGTCACTCTTGAATAAATAAATAAAATCTTAAAAAAAAAAAAAAAAAAAGACTGCCTTCTTCCCCCTCACCTTCACCCTGACTGGTCCCACATCAGGCACTCAGACCTGCAATAGTCCTGACAATAACGTGGAGTTGTCCAATATATTATGTTCAGATGTTTCATGTGGTTTACAGGCTTCGTGGCTTTCTAAAAAGTGCAAGCATGGAGGATGAAAAAGGAGAACACTTAAAAACTCATCAGGTGCTAAGAGGAAATCAGGCTTGGGTGCCAGAGGGGCAAACAGCCCAAAGAGTTTTGATGTGATCCTTTCTATCCTAGAAGGAACAGAGAGTTTGATCTTATTTGTGCCCCCACTTTTGCCAGAGGAAGGAGAGATTTGCACAGGACAGAAGCAGGTAACCTCATGATGTTTACAAGTCTCCCCAGGAGCCTCTATGAGGCAACTGGCTGATTCCCAACTAATTAATTTTTAAAGCCTTAAATTATAGAAAGCAGGAACATAAATGAAAGATGTTCATATCTGACAATGGTGTCAAACTCACACAAAATATAGCAGAATAAAATCAAATTACAAAAAAATCTTATTAAATTATGTTTCCTATGATAGCTAGTCAACTTGATTTACGTATAATGTCTTGGTAAGTCTAAGAATATTCCTTTTATAATGTTACCACATTCTCTTGGATTTCCCTAAGCATGCTAGAATAACTATTAGCTGTGAATATTCATTTGGGTTTTTTTTTAAGATTGTATTTATTTATTCATGAAAGACACAGAGAGAGAGAGGCAGAGACACAGGCAGAGGGAGAAGCAGGCTCCCCACAAGGAGCCTGATGTGGGATTTGATCCCATATCCTGGGATCACGCCCTGAACTGAAGGCAGATGCCCAACCACTGAGCCACCCAGGCATCCCTGTGAATATTCATTTCTTTTGGTTAGAGGAACTAGTTAGTGTCCAACACCAGAGGCTCTGTGTCTATTCCCTCACAAGATCTCAGATAGATATCCCAACTCTACTCTAAGTTGCAATGTTTTATGACAAAGGATACTGCATTTAAAGATGCTTTATCCTTAGGGAGATTTAGTAAAAGCAATTAACAATCCTTATCATTATTGTTGCTGTTAGGAAAATAATGTGGAAGTTTCTAAGCACAGAGAACTCCACACCCCTAGCATGGAGCAGCCTTTAATAACTACTCTGCAGGTACCTTCATCCACCCTCTGATTTTCCTCTCCAAATGTAATGAAAGCTACAGCTAGCCAGAACTTTTTGGCTCTCTGCTCTTGGAAGATGCAGTGGTGTTTAATGCCCGGCTGGATCCGTCTTTGCCTTTCATATCTCTCTACCTCTCTGTGATTCTCCTTTCTCTCCACCTGAAAATAAATGCTCTATCCTTGGGCCTGTTGTTTTCTGATGCACAGCCCTTTGCATCATGAAGCTGGTGATGAGTGATGACCTCCCTGTCCTCCTTTCACAGCGAGTACCAGGGCCACTTAGTCGGCTCCTGCTTCAGTAAGTAGAAAGTGGGCAGCAGAAATCCACATGCAGTGAGGCTGCTCTGTCTCTGACACTCCCCATCAGACAGATGAAACAGAGCTGACTTTCTTGGTAGAGAACTTGAGCTATCTTGTACGCCCTCTTAGTTAATGAAGGGTCTTGCTGTAAGAATAGCTTTCCCAGTCTATTAGCAAGATAATTCTCTAAAGGATCTGTGAACATTTCTAAGAACTAAATATGGAACAGCAATCTTCAAGTGGCAGAAACCAAATAATATAGAGCTGTTCAGAGGCCTGGCAGTGAAGTAGCTGGTATTCCACGTGATAGCAAGGATGTCCCTTCTGTTTTATAACACCCTCCCACTCAGTATTGTCCATGAGCTGAGATCCATGGTGGCTTTTCCAATAGAAAGTGCATTTGGTTTCAATTCACTTTCATAACAACAGAGACTAATGCTTAGCAAGATGGAGAACATTAAACGCTATTGTTCCAGCCGAAGTATGACTGGCAGGAAATAGAACAGTCTCTTCTCTGGAGAAGAAAATGTCTGTGGGTAACAAACCTTATTCCCAAACAGCCTTCTACTCTTTTTTTTTTTAAGTGACAGTGAAAGAAAATCAAAGAATCATCTCAAATCATAGAAGTGGAAGGGATCTCAAAAAAAAAAAAAAATTAATCATCATGTGATTCAGCTTCCTCTAGAAGGTTTTTGTTTCTTAAATAATTATATAAACCCCAAGGCATGGTGATTTAATAAGGTCTAAGGGCACAGCAAAGCATTTTATAAATTATTTTCCTAAGCCGCTTGTGGAACCCTTTATTATCTTAAATAATGAGAAATGAATGAAATTCTTTAAGATTTGCAGCTTTCAGATTTTAGAGGTTGTTAAGTGGAAAAGGTAGGATAGGATCCAAGTTGTGTTCTTTTGGCAAAAGAAAATGCCCATGCCATTGGTTAATGTCTCAAACAACCAGAAACTCACTCTCCATCACTGTAATTTTCAGAAATACCCTCCCAGTTACATCCCCTTTTCTCTCACCAATGGAAAGAAAGGCACATTGGATAAGCTAATACAATGGAAGAATTCTGACTTAAGAAATGTCCTAATGAAGGGTCCTTCAGGAAAAAAAAAAAAAAAAAAAAGCAAAAACACCAACAACCACCCAAATGAGGAATTATGTAATTCTATCCTTGTATTATTTAGAACATGGCAAGGGGAAAAACACCATCCACTGTACGTTCCTTGAGAACCTCCAATCAAGGGCTCTAGCCATTTAAAAACATGTTTCCTGGCTTCAGACTGGCTATAAATACATTTAATAAGGATGAAAAAAAAAATCACTGCATCATTTACAGTTCTCTCTCAACTCCAGCTGACAAAAATCCAGTCCAGATGTTTGTTTTGCAAGAACAACAGCAAAAGGGTGAACTTCAATCATGAGTATGAAAGCCCCAGAAGAAGGGGGGGGGGTTTGAAGAGAAAGGGACAGCGAGGTTGTCAGAGATGGTGTGGACAGACCTGGTCTGATACTGACTTAACAGAAATACAGTAATTAATTTATTTTGTGTGTAAGAAATCCAATTTACTAGCATTGCCCCTTTCAAAGCCACAGGGGCTTGGCTGGTGAAGCCTGAAATGGTTGTTTCATAACCTTTGCTTTTAAATTAAACAAATGACCTCAGATTTTGGAGCAATTGTTGATTCAGGGGAAAGTATGCCATTAAAAGTGTGCCAGAAACAGATTTAATTGGTACAAGTCCCAAAAAGTGCTCGAAAGAGAACAGGCTTCCCGCATATAGATTTCAGGGAAATTACTCAAAGGCCACATAGCTTTGTCAGAATTCGAGATGTAAAACAAGGCAACTGAAAGACTCCATATCAAAAGAGTAAATTCAATTCAGGAGATATTAATCTGATTACCTAAGTAAGGCTGAGAATCGGATATGCTCCATTGTGCGCGCTTGTTCAACCTGGACAGCTGGAGGAGCCAATAGCTTCCTTTTCCCCCCAACATATAATTAAGTTTTAAGAGATGATCGAGTTACGGATACAAAGTTTTAAGAAATATTTCATTCAGGAGTGGCATTTACAGTGCTTGCCTGTTGCAAGAGACATTGTTCACTTTATTTCCTTGAGCCACGCTGGAGAGTGTATGGATCGGGACCTAGGGGCTTGGTGTTTGTGTTTCAGGCTACAATAAACGCCCTCTGTGCACCTGCCTGGAGGAAAAACCAGTCCAGCCACCTCCCTAGACAAAAGGGCCCTGTATTAAGTGCTGAAAACCCAGACATGAACTGACCCTGTCAAATTCCAGATAGAAAAAAAAAATCAGTATTTTTGTCCGATCCAAAAGAACCTGTCATATAGGCTTATGGCTTCCTTTCTCATCCTCACTGGATCTGAACAACAGTGACCTGTCAACAAAAGTCACCTTCTTTCTCACGAGTCTCCTCACCTTTCTAGATTCCTTTCCTGATGGCGCAATCCATGGCCTGGCACACAGTAAGCTATCCTCCAGTGATGAACATACACTTCCAGCTCTTTCTCTACCAAGTCCTTCCCCTGGAATCTCACATCAGTCTCTAAAGACGTACATCTTCCTAAAGAGATGGCATTACTAACTTCCACGTTTTCAAAGATTTCCCCAATACATTACTTATCACAAATTCCACATATGCTTAGATTTTCAAGAATGTTTATCTGTAGGGCAAAATATCAAGATCACAGTTCCTCCATGCCTGCTGTAGTTCCCAATGCTAGTTGGGCAAAGGCCATACCAGGTCATGTGTACCAATTTCAGATGACTCCTTCAGAGAGCTGTTCAGCTTGGGCTTCTTCTAGAATCAATCATGCTAGTCTCAGCTGATCTGTGTATTCTCATGAAGGAAAGTGATTTCTCACAAAATCTGAAACCCAACCAAATGAGGTTTTGTTTGTGAATTTCACCAGAAGCACAGCAACTTTACCCCAGTTCACAGATGAATAAACTGAGGTACAAGGTGACTACCTCAGCTTGAGAGGGCAACCTGGTTATAAAAACCAGAAAAGAAAGGATCCATTAATCACAACCTCTGACTTCTCTAAGCCAGCACTGAATAGAGGGTAAAGTTAATGAAATCCTGATTTTGATAATTACTGAAAACTGTCATATGTGGTAAGGCTTTGGCTGCAAACCACTTTCGAATATATTTGGTGAACAGCTAAACCCCTTTTAAGGGTTAACAGCTTTCTCAAGGTTGCCTCAACAGCTTCTCCAAACTCTGACCCGGAGGGGCAGGAAAACCAGATGATCAGCACAGGAAAGCCAGGTTCCCTAACAGGACTATTCCAACAGGATGTGCTTAATTGTTTGTGTCTGGAGTGAGCATAGGAACCAAGTGCAATTTATCTGATTTGATGCTCATGAAACAACTGGTCAAGAAAAACAGTCACCCACCACAGGTGCTAAGCTACACAGAGCTACCTTGGCCAGCCTGGTGAGTCCTCAGTAAAATGCATGGCTAATTTACAGCCTGTACTTTTATGAGCGGTAGAGGTTATCTATGGGCTGATATATAGGGCCCTGTGATATATAGGGCCACTGTGATTCAGGACAGACTGGTCAGGGAGTCCATCCTCACGATGTCCTCATATCCTAAGATGGTGGCCCAAGCCACCAAAAGATTGTGATGGTCACCCCTTTCCATGAGTGCCCCAGAACATTTAAAATCTGCCCCCCTCATCCTGGCAACTCACTAAGTCTATGCTTAGTGTGACTTTAACTGGTTCATGTGTGTGGACTTCATATTCTGGCCTTTGCATTTCTTATCTTTTCCTGTCCTATCTGTTGTGGTACACCACATACACCCTGTTCAGATGTAAGGTTTGGCTTCATTACGGTATGAAGGAATTCTAGGATTCCAAGATAAGGCTGACAAAAATTAGAATTAGTCTTTATGTTCTAGAGGGCAGAGGCCAAGCCTAATATTGTTTTTGTTACCCCTGAACACCCAGCTAGGTTTCTTTTTTCTTTTTTTGTAAAGATTTATTTATTTATTTGAGAGAGAGAGAGAGAGAGAGAGGCAGAGACACAGGCAGAGGGAGAAGCAGGCTCCATGCCGGGAGCCCGAAGCGGGACTCGATTCCGGGACTCCAGGATCGCGCCCTGGGCCAAAGGCAGGTGCCAAACCGCTGAGCCACCCAGGGATCCCCCCAGCTAGGTTTTTACATGACAGATGCTTCATACGTGAATGAATGAACAATTGAAAGAATGGAGCTGACACTCAAGTCTCATTCTTTTGGGGACAGTAAAGAATGCTACAATGAAAACAAGGAAGGGAGAAAATCCAACAGTCCCCATGACATTAGTGGCAGCCATATGATGACTCACTGGGATGTGGGAAGAAAATATTAGAATCTATTTCTTTTTTAAGGCCTCTATTTCTGGTGTGTTTTATGTAACCTCACAGCATGGTAGCTCTGTAATTCACAGATAGCAGTTTTATATATTTTGGGTAGTGTGCCCAAAGATGATGGGTGTGTATTCAAAAAAATGTGAAGATTGCTTTCTACATAACCAGTAAAATAATAAGTGACAAAAGGATGTGCCCAAATGTAAATAGAGAGCTTGGTCCAGCCTGAGATTTGCTTTGTTCATCTGTAAAGGAGAAAAAGAGAAGCTTGAAATTTGAAAAAGAAAATATCAGTTTGCCCTTTGAAGAAGCCAACTTCACAAGACATCACCTAAGGCAGCACCCTACCTATGTGGTGGAGGGAATCAAGGCCCAGAGAAGTTAAGTGACTTGCTCAAAATAACACAGATGGTTTGTGGCAGAGCTGGTCCTTGAGAATAGACCTCCTAATTCCAAATGCAGTGCTTTGTCTACTGCTTAACAACACCTCTTCTCTAATATCTGTCTGTAAAGACATTTCAGGGTGTCTACAAAAAAATGATCACAATTATCATATCAGTTAGCCTGGGATCCTCTCAACTCTGGCAATGGCAGGCAGAAATATGTGATCATAAGCTCAATGAGGTAGTTGTATGATCACCTTGTAGAAGTGAGTATACTGTACTGGTCAAGAGCACAGACTCTGAAGCCAGACTCTCTGGGTTTGAATCCCAGCTAATCACTAGTTAGCTGACCATCAGCTGCTTATATAAATGCTCCATGCTTCAGTTTTTTTGTTTGTTTGTTTGTTTCTAAAATGGAGATAGTAATTGAACCCCACAAAGCTGTTGACAATTTTCATGCTCAGTATAATATCTGACACATATGGGACACTCATCATTATCAATAGCAAAAGGAACACAAAACATTAATTTCCATAGTGCCACTTAAATCATTTGCTATTTTTCTCACCACCTGGCAAAGAATTACAGAGAAGCCATTTCTAACTATAAGGTGCCTTAATAAAGGGAAGGCTCATCTGATGCTATTCAGAGGTGTGATGCACCAAAGAAACCTCTCCCAGGTTGATGAGGTGGAAAATCAAAACCAGACCGGGCCACCCAGACTTTAGGATGGTTAAAGCTTATTATGAAGTTTCCTTTACCTTGAGAAATTTAAGGCTATTCCCACTCAAAAATGATTCCCCTCAAAGAGATCAAAATCCAGGTTCTCTGCTTTCATCCCCATTCTCTCTAACCTGTGTATCACTCTCTGAGAAAACTCTTTGAACCACAAAATAATCCTGTCTCTTGCCTGTTTCAAGGGCTCCCCCCTCATTCTTCAGGAAAGAATTCAAAGTTACTGGCATGATGAGTAACACCTTTCACAACCTGGCCCCTGCCTATCTTGACAGACGGACCTCGTGCCACTCTCTTACATGCCAGCCATAACACCCCTCCCACGGGTCTCCTGTGATGCCCTACCTCTAGCCCATTACATGGGCTTTTCTCGAGGCCAGGAGCACCTTGCCATCCTCTTTCTCCTCTTGGGACTGCTATTGATCCTTCAAGGTACAACTCAAGGTTCTTCTCACTGGAAAGCCTTCCTAGAGAACTCCCATCTCCAAACCAGTACTCCTGTGTGCTTCCCAGCAAGATCCTCCACCCAGAGCCTTCAGAGCACAATTTGCTTACTCCTCCATCACACTTCCCCCTACCTGACTGTGAGCTTTGTAAAGAGCAGGGACTGTAGCTTTTGTCTTTGTACCCTTAGCATTTGCCTAGCACAGGACCTAGTAGATAGTAAGCCCCTAACAAATATCCGTATCAGACTCAACAGATTCAGTTGCCATGCTGGTGTAAATGGGGGAGATTTCCTCTTCAAAAGCAGAGTTATTAGGCTCCTGTTCTGTCCCTTCTGACACTTTGCCTGCACTGCCTAATGTACTTTGTCACATAGTCAGGGCAGGTACATAGTTAAAGCTGACTGCACTTTGGAGGAATTTTAAAGCATATATGATTATGTCTGGTGAGAAAAAATCACAATAATGGTTTCATGCTTCTTTAAGGGAAATACATATCCAAAGCTTTAAATAATTCTTTGAAAAAATAAATAAATAAATAAATAAATAAATAAATAAATAATTCTTTGATTGCCCTCACTTTGTAGCTGTAGGTGCCTCACCTATTCATCAAATATTTATTGAGTAACTACTATACCAGGCAGTATAATAGGCTCTGATGATCCAGTAGTGAACAAAAGAAATAAAGATTCCTATCCTCAAGGAGTTTACCTTCTAATGACCGCAAAATTTTTTTTTCCTTTTGCTAATTTATCAGAATTTTGTATCGTCATATCAAAGTATAAGCTATTTTTCTTGGTTCCAGAAGCAGCCTGAAGGAGCCAAGAGGGTCTTTCTGGTTGGGCTTTGGATCTACCCCTTAAGGTCTGGCAGCCACTTATTCATTGATGTTTGTTTCCTGGGCTCTAACTTTAAAGATTTCAATGATTTATTCTATCTCTGGTCTACAGCTATCTTGGGGACATATACTCTTTGTCGATTAACTTAGAAGCCACTTACTTTGCTTCTAGCCTCATTTGTCTATATATTATATTTAAAAACAAAATAAAGTTTGTTTCCTTAATTCTTGGCCCACTTGAGTATCACCCGTCCTCTATGGCTAGAAGTAATACTCCCAAGAAACTTAGATCCTCTTAGCTGCTCGTATGGGTCTATTAGTTTAGAAACATGGTTAAAAAAATCAACATCAGGGGATCCCTGGGTGGCGCAGCGGTTTGGCGCCTGCCTTTGGCCCAGGGCGCGAGCCTGGAGACCCGGGATCGAGTCCCACGTCGGGCTCCCGGTGCATGGAGCCTGCTTCTCCCTCTGCCTGTGTCTCTGCCTCTCTCTCTGTCTGTGACTATCATAAATAAAATAAAAAATAGAAATAAATAAAAATAAATAAACGTTACTTCTTAAAAAAAAAAAAAATCAACATCAGAACCTAAAAAGACCGCATAGTCTTCTATTAAAACACAGGAGCCCCTCCCTAACACACACACACACACACACACACACACACACACACTCACACACACACACACACTTGCATTTAACCCATAAAACTCAGACCTCTTCCTGAGCTTAGGGAGTAATTTTGTTCCGAGCATGTCATAAATTGTGGAAAGGATGGAACTTATAGATCTGGAGTTTTCCACTGCACATATTTCTGTCACCCAGCTCTCATCTTGGCTTCTCTGGCTTATCTTGTCTTAAGCAGTGGTAAATGATGGCTGACCACAGGATGAGTCTGTTTCAATATGCTGGTCACATGCCCCTGAATAGGAGGTGATTTACACACAGGTAAGCTTAGGCTTCATGTCTCATCAGATAATAATTATTTAGAATCGTAGTAGGTTCCAGATAAATAGAAGAGACCTCTCTTGCCCCTAAAGAAAAACTCTAGGGTTGACTGGAGATACAAAGAAGAACCAGATGGTTATCTGAAACTGGGAAAAAAATATTTTCAAATGTTACTGTTTTGTTTTGTCTTTTTTTTTTTAATTTTTATTTATTTATGATAGTCACACAGAGAGAGAGAGAGAGGCAGAGAGAGAAGCAGGCTCCATGCACCGGGAGCCCGACGTGGGACTCGATCCCGGGTCTCCAGGATCACGCCCTGGGCCAAAGGCAGGCGCTAAACCTCTGCACCACCCAGGGATCCCTGTTTTGTCTTTTTAAACAGTGTATTGGCTCAAAGGCATGGACTAGGGCAGCCTAGGTGGCTCAGAGGTTTAGCGCCGCCTTCAGCCCAGGGTGTGATCCTGGAGACCTGGGATCGAGTCCCACATTGGGCTCCCTGCATGGAGCCTGCTTCTCCCTCTGCCTGTGTCTCTGCTTCTCTCTCTCTCTCTCTCTCTCTCTCTCTCTGTGACTCTCATGAATAATTAAATAAAATAAAAAAAGGCATGGACTAGCAATAGGTAAGTAATACCAAAAAGTTGATCAAGAAAAGAGGAGAGGATTCTGAGAATCGATGTGACTGATGGTATTGACACACACCTCTGATGGGTACACACACCTCTGGGTTTATAAGTAAATTCATAATGATATCTGCTTAGTTGGACAAAGTTCTCTTAACTAGATGTTATGTTGGGGTAGGGGAATCTGCCCTTCATACATAACCTGTTATAAAAGGAAAGTGCCCCTTATCCGTGTACCTCATTGAAAAGATACGTCAGATATGATGTTCATATGACTTCTTAGCCATGGGTGACAGGGTCAAAGGACAACCCATCCACAGAATTACCAAGTGTAAAGAGATAAATTGGGCCGACCAGATCATAATTTCAAGGGCCAGTGCCATGAAAAGCTGAGGTAGGGATGAGAAAAATGAAGAGAATGACCTAAGTTTCAATCTTTCCGATTCCTATGTATTTGGGCCATATTTTAGTTCCTGCTTGCACACAGCCATGTATCCTTACAGAAGAACCTGGTGGAGAAAAATGTAAGTTCTGGAGCCAGTCTTCTGGGTTAGAATCCTTGTTCGGTTATTAATTGTGTTGTTTTCTAAGCCTCAGTTCATCTATAAAATAGGATAGTGATTACCATCCACCTCAGAGGGGTATTGTAAAGATTCAATGCAACAATGGATGTACAATGCCAGACATACAATATGTGGTCCATACTGTTAGCTATTGTTAATAATAGTCCTAATGTTTTGTTAGCAAACTCCAGTGACTTTCTGTTTCTTGCTACCAAAAAGGCCCCAAAGAGTGTAGTAACTATGCTATTACAGACCAAAAGCCTGAAGAAAACACCACTGGTGACAAAACAGGGACCATGAGTCCTTCTAACATGCCTATATCCTCTCTTAAGATAGTCTTCTTGGGGCATCTGAGTGGCTCAGTGATTGAGCATCTGTTTTTGGCTCAGGGCATGATCCTGGGGTCCTGGGATAAAGTCCCACATCAAGTTCCCTCCAGGGAGCCTGCTTCTCCCTCTGCCTATGTCTCTGCCTTTCTCTTGGTATCTCTCATGAATAAAAAAAAAAAAAAAGTCTCCTTGAGAGAGAGCTCAGATGAGACACATACATCTTGGTATTCTTGGTGCCTAATACAGATAAGAGACTCACTGAATAAAGTGTAGTTCTCCAAGTGTGGTCCCTAGACCAGCAGTATTAACAACAACTCTAAGAATGTGTTAGAAATTCAAATTATCTGGCCCCTCCCAGGACTGAATGAAACTCAGAGTGGGAGCCCAGCAATGTGTATATTAATATTTTCTACCCCCGGCCTGATGATTCTGATGCAGGCTGAAGTTTGAGAACCACTGGAATAAAGGTTCTGGTGTGGAAACACAACCTTTCCATATCCTTGACAAAAGAACAGCCCTATTCTATCTGGGAAGATCATCCATCTTCTTTGATTGAGCATGTGGCTTTGGAAGGGATGCACATGGAACTGTAAGGGAGGAAAGAGAAACATTCCTAGCCAGTCAAATAAGCCTCATCAATCATGTTGATCAAGGAAATGACGTGTTGCCAATGGATTATCCTCACATTCTTCTCACCGGGGCTTCAGGAAAAATCATAAACTCCCTACTGTGGCATGCCAGATGTCCATAATCCACATTGTCTGCTTCTCAAGTCTCATCCCTTGCATTTCTCATACACCCCTCCTGTACTCCCAGCCATAAGGAATTCTTGCAGTTTTTCAAATGACCATGCTCTTCCCATCATATCTTTGATAATGATACATCCTCTATCTACAATGTCATTCTTCCATCTCTGTATACTTAGCACTAAGTATAGTTTCTGGTGCATAATGGGTGCCCCATTTCCCTAAATATTTGATGAGTTCATTGTCTCCCTACTTCCAATCTCCCTACCCCTAAATCATCCTACACATCTCATCCAGGTTGTCTTGAAAGGGTATAGTTATGATCATTTTAGCATGAAAATCTAAATTCAGTCTGGCATTCAAAGTCTGGCCCCAATCTATTTCTAGATTTATTGTAAATGACCACCCCAGGTAAGTGAGGCTTCTTTGCCCTCTTCCCAGCATATCTTGCATTTCCCTACAACACAGATCCCATATTTGTTGAGTATTCTCCAGGAACTACAGAATACAGGAGCAACCAAGGAAGAGTCCCTGCCCTTGAGGAAATTATATGAAAGCACACGAGGCAGACAGTGAACCCATAGACAAATTTATAATATGAGGTCAGGTAGTGATAAGGGCAATGAAGAAAAATAAAGCAGGCTTGGAGGATAGAAGATGATGGGAAGGGGACAGGGGTCCCAACTTAGAAAGGTGAAGGAAGACATCTCTGAGAAGATGACACTTGAGCAAGACGGAATGCAGTGAGAGAGGAGGCCATGGGAGATCTGGACAAGTGTTCCAGTCAGTGGGATGGAACAAATGCAAAAGCCCACCAAATTCACTTTGGTGAATTTGAGAAACAGGAGAGTGGGCTATGAGGCTAGAACAGAGAGGGGAAGAATGACAAAAGATAAGGGCAGGACATGGCCCAGTTTGAACTTAATGTCTTAGTGCATAGCATTTCCTGATCTCTACTCTTCTCTGTCTGTTGAAATCTTATCTGTCCCTCAGGGCTGTCTCTTACACCTTCCTCCCTGGGCCCTTTGGATTCCTCTCTGCTGAAAGAGATGTGCTCCTCTTCCTAAATCCTGGAGGCTGTGGTGCATACCATCTTGGCTGAAAGCACCACCCACATTCTACCAATAATGTTCTCCTTTAGAACTATATTCAAATTACACTGTAAATATCTTGTGGGCAAGGACCATATCTTGCTCATTTCTGGATTTCCTATAACATTAACATAGTGCATATAGTAGAGGCTCCACAACTCATAAAATCCTCCGCTGGAAGGCACTTGAAAGTCTCTTCATAGAAAAAAAAAAAAAGGAAAGTCTCTTCATCCAGCCAAAAAGGGTTTTTTTTTTGGAGGGGCCATAGCTCTAAAACTATGCTAATATATGCAGGAATGCAGCTATTGCATCGGAAATGTCAGTATAACTGACTGAAATGCAGCTTAATCCAACTAGAATTTATTTAGTGGCTTATCAGAAAAATGAGGAAAAGCAAAGCCCTCAGAGAGACCTGAGCCTTGGTCAGAGCTCAGCTGGACTGTCCTTGGGCTAGACCACCTTGCCAGACCCTGTTATAATCCTCCCCAAATCCTAGTAAACATCACAAATGCATTCTGAATGTTTTTCATGTCACATTACAATGCAAACTAAGTTATTCTCTGGGCACCACTCCTAGAAACCAGCCCTTCATCCCTTCTTTATGATCTCTGACCTAGAGGCCTCTCATATTTGGTACTGAATTCTCTTTGATGATGGTAAACATGGAGCTTGTCTCAGAAAATTCTTCCAACTTGAAGCCCTGTGGGATCACACCCCCTGTTGGATCCCATTCTTGGGCTTCTGGCTCCTCTTCTCTGTAGTTGAAACAGTTGACAAAACTGGCTTTGGTGATCTTGTCCTTTCTGCCTTCATGACACTGAGATGTTAACAGGAACATGTGTAAATCTGGGAAATTAGCCAGTAAATCCTAAGTAGTGAAGAAGTCTGAGGGTAAGAGGAAAATACTTACAAAAGTATTTTCTAGCCCAGCCTTCCCATGAGCCACCTCAAAGACTGCCCCCCAAGAAAGCTCTCTCTCCTCTCATTTGATCATAATGCACCTCATGCTTCAAATATGTCTCTCTTTGGCAAACTATCACTAGAAAAATAGAGCTCCTGACCAAGAAATACTTCATAGTGGCTGACTTCAATGTTCTTTTTCTCTCCTGTTGGTCCTTCTGCCTTGATCCTATAACCCCCTGGTCTCTCTGCTGGACATCTTCAGCACGTTCTTCTCCCTTTTGAGATTCACAGCTTGTCAGACCTTTGTAGGCTCTGCCCACTCTCTCTCGATTCTAGCTGCCTCTACCTCATATAATAAGTAGATTTTCTTTAGCCAAACAATATAGGGTTTTGGTGCTTTTAAACTTTTTCTATAAATTAGGCCTTTCGTGGCATCTGAACAGTTGCTGGAAGAAATATATACACCCAGCTAAGTGCCTCGGATTCTTGAATACTAGGGAGGGTAGAGCATGGACAGGTGTGTGTTCCTTGTGAATGGAAGCATGTGAGGTTGTGTGTGTCGGTATATGTCTGTGGCTTTGGAATCAGAAATTGAAAGGTCACCAGGACACTTAAACATTTTTATCCAAAACCCTAAGGGGCAGCAGTAGCCAAATCTAGGATTTCACAGGACAGGCTCTAACTTGTTCTAGGCACCACCACTTCCCACTTATTGTGTGGCCTTTGAGCAGCTCCCTTCTCTCCTTCAGGCTTCAGTGGCTTGAGGTGGTTTAAGTGATTCATCATCTTAAGACATTCTAAAATACTACAGAAATGTTAAGGTCAACAATGCTGATCACAGTTGTTAACATTAACCTCATTGTCACATGGTGACACTTTATGTTTTCAAAGCAATTACAACCAACCTGCACCATACCCCTGAGAGGTGGATTTTTAAAGCTGCTCCACCCATACTCATTTGTACAAGGTCCTACCCAAACCAATGCACATTTTTAGTTTGGGATTGGGCTGTGGAGGGCCTTGGAGCTAAAGTGTGGAGAGAGCTCTGCTAAATTGACCAACCCACCCCAAAGTCTGTGGTTAATGGATTACAAATTTGGGTAATGCCGGACAATAAATTACAACTATAATAATAAAGCTGAAAGTACACACAATTTAAGCAGAAACACCAGTGTTTTTTTTATCGGAAATGAAAGAAACCATTGATCATAGCAACTGTCTGAGATTAGCAGGGAGTGACATTTTCAAACATCCTGCAGTAAATCCAGAGCAGATCCAGCTGGAAAGCAAGAGTGGAAATAAAACTTGAAAATTCATACCATGCTTTGAAGTCTGCTTCTTTCACAACCATGAGTCCCTGATTCGCCCCAACCATTCTGAGCTGCTTTTGCTTGTTGAATTTATTTTAAAAGAGACACAAGCCATGCACTTGCATATAATCTTTCAAATGGACTCCAGCTTTTTGCAGGGATGGTTTGTTAAAGAGTATGAATCCCAAAATACTTTCTCTTGCACATGAAATCAGCCATCAATCCAACTGGAATAGAAAGGCTTCCACTACTAAAACTAGAAACCACTCTGGGTTCTAGTAAGTACTGCTTTCTTTCTTGTGTTCTTTCCTTTACCCATCCATGCACTTTTAATTTTTAGTTTTTGAGTGCTATTGTCCATCAAAAAATATTAATGCAGATAAAAGGATACTAACATGCCAGATGCTGAATGCCAGGATGGCAGCCTAATAATGTCTTCCTTTCCATAAAGCCATCTGGGGCTCCTGAAATGGGCCAGGTCATCATACTGAAGTGACTGCTATCCCATTAAATCATCAGAGGAGAAGAAGCCAATGGTGTAGGTTGAGCAGAGCTTCAATCTTACACAGGCCCCACTGTCACCAGACGTCAACCTCACCTACCAACTGTGCTTGTGTGGACAGGAGCCCAGCCGGTCCTTCTGCCCAAATCCCAGGTGACTTCAGAACAGGGTATGGAGTCTTAGGCCAGTTGGACTGCTAGATCTTTTCTCTACTGATCATTACAGGGAAAAGGGATATTCCCTAGAACAGAGATCCAGTCATCCTTAGTATTTTCGATGTCCACTAGGAAAAACTGGCAAGGGCATCTAAGGAACATGTCCTTGGCCACAGAACAGTCATAATAACCGAGTCAATAACCAGTCACTCAACTTTGTAATAACCTAGTTGCCTGAGTTTCTGTCAACAAAACGAAAAACTAAAGAAGAAAATACTTTGATTCACAGTGCCTGGGCAAGAACAATGTAGATTATAAAACCAGACATCTGGATTTCTGCCCTTAGGTTCAGTTCACAGGACAGTGAATTTTGGTCAATTTGCATTAAGTCTTGAAGGTTCCATTCTTCCCACTGAGTGAAATAATGTTTGTGAAAGGCAAGCTGAAAACTGACAAGCATACTGCATCTATGAGAAGCTATTTTAATGAAATAGGGAAAATTCAAATTTCAATCAGCCCTCTGATTCCTTCTCAAAGCACAAAGCTATGGGGCAGGAGCAATATGAAGAAAGTCCTTGACCTCTGGGGCCTACATCTCTCTTCTTTGGCTCTTCTACCTGGGAGCTAGGTAATGCAACAGTGTAATGAAACTCCAATGAAGGGAATCATACCTTGGAACCAAGCAGTGAACATGGTCTACATTGTCCAAGCAACAACCCAGCCATAAACTTAATAAGAAAAAAAAAAAACTAGCAACACAAAAACAAAGAACTCTCAACTTTACAAACACTGGGAGGGCAACAGCTGGTCAGCCGAGATTAAAGGAGCGTGAGAGAGCACCTCCCCATCTCCTGAGTTCTCCTCCCCCATAGAGGTCCCTGCAGCCAGCCAGGGCTCGCTTTTACAGCTCTGTGAGGATGACCTTGTTCCAGCTAAGATAGGGGCTCTTTGATCTCAGCAGGGGGATGCTCTGGGCCTGCAGCTGGCAGATATTAATAGTACAGGATCCGCTGGGGTGGAAGAGATCTCTCAGTTGGGCCAGGTCACTTGTATTCCCTGCTCTGCATCAGAGCAGAAGGGACTTCATTTCCCTGAATTGGCCCCTGCTGGGTATTTCCCTAGGTCAACTCAGATCATTTTATTGCTGGCTGCTCTTGGCCGCTTGTTCTCACCCCACAACTGTTTTCAAGGGAGACTGTTTAAGCTGTGCCCCCTGCTCTGCAGCTGAAATCTATTACACGACGGGTGGACCTTGAGCTCACTGCATCACTGTTTCTCACTCTCACTGGTTTGCTCATGTTTCTTCTTGTGTACATGTTTGTGTGGAGAAAAAGGCAGAGAGCAAGAGACAGACAGACCACAGCATAATGGTTTACAAAATAAGGATATAGCAATGGGGGAGAGGTATAGCTATACTCTAATAGGTATGCCAAAGTATCAATGCTAAGATTCCTAAAGATCCTTTCTATTATGCTTAATCTAGGAAAATACAAGGCCATTCTTCTCATTCCATAAGACAGAATTTTAAAACCCCATCAACAAGTGAATGCTCCTGATCTTCAGATCCACATCATGATCTCTGAATGGTTGAGTAGAAAAGACCTCAACAATCTTATATTTCCAACCTGTCATTTAATAGAAGAAGAAAAAAACCACCGGAGGCTTTAAGTCATCAAAAGACCCGCCCAAGCTCACAAGGCTAATTAACACAATAGCAAAGTTGATACAACAGATACTGGAAACAACCAAGTAATTTACTAACCATAGTGGCATTAGCAACCATTGCAATGTGTTTGAATAGGTATAAATGTTTTAAGAAAATTGCCCATTTTTGTTCACTGGTAAGGAACTTCATTATAGATTTCAGGAAAAATACTTCCAAAGCCTCTTTACCTGCTCAGCTATGCAAAGGAAAGATCTAGAAAAACAATTGTTTCCATTCCCCCTAGGATTTCATCATTTAAAAAGTTGTCTAATGATAAGCTGGTAAATCTCCCCTTGTCACGAATACAACTTTACCATTTTCTGGAAGCAGTTACCCTGGAGCCCCAAAACAATTTCCTTTGTCTCTATTCTGCTTCTCCTCTTTGCTTAGGATGAACCAAGGAAGCCAAGACAAACCAAAGTACTATCACTTATTGGTTTATAAATAAGGAAACAAGATTGTTTTTTCTCCTCAAAGCTGAATAAATGAGTGTGTGCATACATGTGAAATAATCACAATAATTTTTAATGAGGTTCTTTATGTCAATATCACTGTTACTGTTTACAAAGTACTTACTACCATGGCATCCACTTAGCATTTATTTACTGCTTACCCTGTACCTAGAACTTGGCTAGTCACTCAGGATACAAAAGGATACAAGATAGCCTATGCCCTTAAAAAAATCTGCCAATCTAGGCAGGAAACCATGATAAGTTAGGTTAATTTTCCTAGACTTTTTCTTTATAAAGCAGAGCAGGTAAAAGAACCACGGAGGAGGAGGAGGAAGGAGTGAGACCTCCCTGGAGTTCAGACTGAAACAAATAAGGAGGTTTTGCAGAAGATGTGGTCTTTAAATAAACCTTGACTGAGTTGAAGGATTTGGAAAGAAAGGGAGCAGTACAAGTGAAAAAGAGAAATGCTGTTCTAGATAGGAGGCTGTCTGTATGTACAGCAGCACGGGGCAGGAGTGGGGAGTGGCGGGCAGAAAGTCAGCACATTTGATGGAGGAGCTTCACCCAGGCATTGACAAGAGCCAAGGGGACTAGGAAGGAAAGGGCAGACTGTGAGGAGTGAGGAGGCACTGTCTCTAGTGGTGTTTAGGAAACCGATCCACACAAAAGAAAAGCAAGAAAATCCTGACTTTTAGCACGTGCTGGTTCCTGTGGTGTATATACTTCCACCCTGGCAGGTTTCAGGCTGACAAACCACAAATGCCTGGATATTTTAAAAGCGGCTTACTGATTTTAGCTCATTCTCAGAAAATGGGCTAATACAATTCCAAAACTTCTGAGTAGGAGAGAGACACAGTAAAAGGAAGCCAGAGTCGGAGAGTTGAATTTGGTAGTGGCATAATAGAAATGGTAGAGACACTGGATTGGGTAGTCCATTCTGGAATATATAAAAAAAATCCAGCTGTGAGTTCACTAGGTCAGCTGATCACAATACAAATTACAAAGAAGAGGCACCTGGCTGGCTTAGTCTGTAGAGCATGCCGCTCTTGACCTCAGTCATGAGTTCAAGCCCCACACAAAGAAGAGGGGGCAGAGGAAGAATATATTTGGAAAGAAGAATCAAAAAGACTGGATGAGAGGAGTGTAGGGAGGGAGGAATAAATGATTCATTCAGGTTTTCAGTCTAGGTGATGATGGGGAGGGATGACATATCACTGAATGGGGAAATAGGGAACACAGAGCATTTTAGAATTTTTATAAATAAATAATTCGTTTTTTTGCTCTGAAAAACACCACCAAGAAGCAGGGCTGTGGTCCTTCCAATTTTTGAGCCCATATACTGCAGACAATTCACAGAAGACCATCTGGGCAGTCAGGAACCTTGATAGGCCTATAAGTCCCATCTCCTCCCTCATGAATACTTCTCAGAAAATGGAAGTGCAGAGGGGTCTGTCATAGCTATGAACATTTATCCAGCCCACAGCTAGCAGAACTCAGAAATGTCACATAAGAACTTTCAATAAAACTAGAAACCACCCACTGGCTCAGTGGTGTAATTCCCCTAGCTACGTAAACCATAGACAGCCTGACCTTTGCTAGCATGGGAGGGTGGAGAAAATTTTGCAGACTTACCAACGTGAAGAGTTTTTCTTAAACTTTCTGTAAAGCTGGTTGGGAATGCCACATCTCCAGCACATGACACTGGTGTACACTTTTAGCCAGTCCAAACCAATAAAGCCAATCTATGAGCATCAGTCTCAAAAATCAAGTCACTTAGCAGTTGGCCAGCCCTTATACCAAGGACCCAAAATCAACCTATGGAGATGTGACCAGTTTCAAGATTGAGGTGATGGATGTCTGTGAGGGTGACTCACTCAGACAATAAAGGAAGTTCGCCTCTAGAGACAGGGCAAGAGCCTCTCCAAATACAAGGGATCAGATGCCAGGGAAGTTGGCTAAGCCTAAATGGCTAGGCTCTGGCTGGGTTCGCTGGCCAGGGCCTCCGAGCCCAGTCTCCCAGAGCCACAGGGGGCAGAGAGGCAGAGAAGAGAGGCAGTGGGGCTATATGTCAGTGTCAAGTTTCTACCCCTCTAGGACAGATCCCTTACCTTCAGACAGGGACAAATCATCAGCTGGAGACACCAGGTCTGCCTGAGAAGCTAGGGCTCTGCTTAGATGCGTTGTAATTTGATTCGTCAAGATAACCTGTGAACAGACAGGGAGGAGAAGGGGGAAGGGAAAAGAAAGAGACCAAAATTAATTATTAGAGTTCTCAGAGGACAGACTGTGGTTCAGTGGAGGACTGATAAGCACACAGGTAGGAAAACCCCAGTTCTGACTTCCATCAGTTTTTGTTTTTTGTTTTTTTGTTTTGTTTTGTTTTTTTTTTTACTTCCATCAGTTTTATCTGAAGGCCAGAATATCTGGCAAAACCTACAGGTCATTCAAAACACAGAAAACAGGCAAGAGGCTTCTTTTGGAGCTTAACCTACCAATCGATTCTTTCTAAATGCTGAATAAATTGAGACCGAGCTAAATAACAGAAGCTAAATAACAGAAGGCTTACCAGAGAATGAAGATGCACATGAACACATTTTGTCAAACTTCAATGTTTAGGATTATATCTACAAGCCAAGATATTGCTAGTGCTAAATAAAAGCAATAATTTAACATCTGGATGCCTGTGGCTTCTTTCTTATTAACTCAAAGTCAGGGTTTTATTTCCAAATTTGTGAAACTGTAATGAGATTCGTCTGTAAAGAAATCACACTGTTCTTATAGGTTTGTTGAACTCCAACAAAAAATTCCAGTCTCACTATGCATTTAAAACACAAATTAATATAATCCCATGTATACAAAATAAGGTTCATAGCATTTAAATCCATATGATCCACTGCCACGCAGAGGCATTTGATTTAGTTGATAAACTATTCTCTTCCTTAAAAATCTTACTTATAAAATTTACTATGTTGTTTAGAAACCTGTAAGGACGAATAAAATACAAATTATCTCCTGGAACATTACATTGACTAACACAATTGTTTCCCTAGGTTTGGGTATCTGCACCATGCTAAAAACTGTGAGCATCCTGGTTACTCAGAGGAAATGGCCCTTCTGAAAAGGGTACTAGGCACTTAGTATCTGGAATGAGCATCTAGTTGGACTGTTTTGGTTTGTCCTGAGGGTCAGTTATGGCTTTTTTGCCACCCAAAATGGAACAGAAATGGAAGTTGTCTCCATTCTTTATTGTCTGGCTTTTCAGCCACACCTCTGTCACTGTCTCTTGAATGAACCAGGGACACATCATAAATCCTCTACCAATGGCAGCTTAATTGAGAGCTGAGAGGGGAGCATAATGGCAAGGTCAGGCAAAGAAATGAAGTACTCTATTAGCAAAGACAACCTTTGCAAGGTGTCTGTGTATCAACTAGGCTTATGAGTCTCCAACTACTTTGAAACGATGGTCAGATACTGCAGCATTCTGCAGAGTGTTTGCCCATCTTATCCTCTCTGCTGCATTGCTATTTTTCATCTGGACTGGTAAGAATCACATACAATGTGTCTTCAATTACAGGCTTTACACAGTCAAATAATAGCCTGCTCTTTCAAGAACAAATGTTCATTCTTAGGAGTATGAATAAAAATAATGTTCTCTTTTTATTATGTAAGACATGAGCTTTGGAGTTTAATTAAACTGGATTCAAATTCTGACTCTGACACTGCACACCTTGGGAAAGTTACTTAAACTTTTGAGCTTCACTTGCTCATATGTAAAATCATACCCATTTTTATAGAATTGTTATGAGAATTAAGTGAAATAATCAATGTGAGGCACCTAACATTATGTGTGGCATATAGTAAATAGTCAATAAACAGAAGCTATTGTTATTGGTGTTATTTTCTTCAGAATGATGCTATTATAGGTTTTATGTATGTATACACACACACACACACACACACACACACACACACATATATATATATGTACACACTATATAGTAAATGCCACATGCTTCAGACACTTGGATCTCACAGAACACTAAATCACAACTTTCTACTTTAGGATATATGTCAGGCTCTGATCATTTCTACTAATCTTAGTCTCTCTTAAGATTTATTCAATTGCGAGGAATTTGTATAAAAATCTCAGTAAGAAAAAGATAGCAATTATTTAAAGGCAGGCTAATAAGTTACTGGTAGTACTCTGAAAATACTATATGCCTTATTACCAATGAACAAAACCATGTATCGGTCTGTCCTAGTTTTTAAAAACATGAAGCTTCTGAGAGATCAAAATAGGTAAACTCTACTTTTTTAGAGGATTCTTCGAAAAGATGGCTTGGTAAAAATGAAAGAACTCTAATGATATGGTAATGATAATACAAAACAATGTATTGAATACCTACCATGCAAGGCCTGTCACCATATACACAGAGGGAAATAAAAAGGTAAATGTACTCTATGTCTTCTCTAGAAACTTGTAAGTTAGAGATGAGCCATTTACAGAAATATTCAGATCATTTGATGATTGATGAACGGAAGCTCATTTTTATTATTACACCAGTCCTATAATGGAAACTTGTTCTGAGATGATGGTTTTAGTATAAGTTACGTCCTGTAGAACCTCAAACCAAACTCCAGATGTCCCTCTGAAGGTACTCAGCCCCATTTCCACTTTCAATGAAAGACAAGGTGGAGAAGAAAACATTTCACTCCCCAAGGGCAAAAGAATAAGCTCCTAAGTGGTTTTCCTAATAATCCTCTCCTTTTGTATTATGCACCTGAAAGCCAAATCACTGAAGGACACATAGCAACCAAACTTAGGGGTTTGCTAATCAAACCATCTTACTAAATTGTTGTGGTTTTCTAAACCTGTGTTCAGCAAAATGATAGAATGGAAACATTTTCAAATAGCATCAATGACAAATAACCATGGCTTGGGTAGAAGCCTATAGATGTGTTGTCCTCTGAGGCAATCTGGACACCTGAAAATTACACCCTTAAAATATAAAATATTATTACAAGTTATAAACAGAGTCTTAATACTACCTAGTTTCTGAAAATTTGTCCTGACTGACACTTCAGATGGGCTTTCTTGCCACTTTGTTCCATTGGAAAGATTAAGGCTTCTAATGCTTGGTGTATATTTGTGGGGAGCAGTTTGCACAGTAGTTAGGGTGAGTGCTTGGGAGTCGGACAGACCAGAGTTAAGATCCTTGGCTTTACCACTTACTAGCTATATAACATTGGGTAAGGCTCATAACCTCTCTGGTGTGATAATACTGGACTCACAGGGTTTCATTAAACTGGATAATGCACACAAGATCCTAGCATTAGTGCCTGACCAATGGTAAGTGCTAAAATGTTAACTACTAAAGACCATTGTCTTTAGTTATCCTTTGCTGACTGGTACCTTTGTTTTTAGATAGAAAACATACCTGATTCCGTTTTGTATAGCAAATAGCCCACTACTGACAAAGAACAAATGTTATGTTTAAATGATATGTTTAAAAAGCAATGACAATTTAAGTGAAATTATATCAACTACTTTTGCCATTTCTCTAAAAGTATGGCTCATTTAAACATACCACACCCCTGCCCCCATCAACTACAAATCCAAAGGCCCAAATGGGGTTCTTGGACTAAGGGAAAGATATGCTGTTTTTCTCTTTGTTTTGTTTTTAATGATCATATTACATTTGAAGGCAGGAGGAGATGAGAGTCTAGCGCAACGTTTATTCTTCAGGAAGGAGAACGTGTAGAGGAGGCTTTGTAAGTCAGATAAAGTAACTATTGTCTTCACTCAACTCTATACATACAGAGAGAGACCACTTACTCCCAGGGCTTCTTCATGCTGACCTCTGGGTTATAGTATGTTTCGGGTGTACTTGACCTGGAAATGGTCCCTCTTATCATGCCACGTAGACTTTAAGTCTCATTTTTAGTGTTCCTCTCTCAAGGTAACAGTGGGGTGAGACTTCTTCATCCAAAGACCATGTCCCTGAGTTCTAAGTTTTCTCTTGCATTATCTGGTTTTCTCTAAGTGCATCCTACTCAACCCTTCTGTATATAGCATCTGTGCTCAGTTTATTTTTTTTTTTTTATTTTTTTTATTTATTTATTTTTTTTTTAATTTTTTTTTTTTTTTTTTTTTATTTATTTATGATAGTCATACAGAGAGAGAGAGAGGCAGAGACACAGGCAGAGGGAGAAGCAGGCTCCATGCACCGGGAGCCCGATGTGGGATTCGATCCCGGGTCTCCAGGATCGCGCCCTGGGCCAAAGGCAGGCGCCAAACCGCTGCGCCACCCAGGGATCCCTGTGCTCAGTTTAAAGACACAATAATGCTCTTTATAAAAGAAGAAACTTTAGGGTACATATTCATAAATAACCCAGTAAGTCCTACTTTCACAGAAAATAGGACTTAGAGAAAAAAGTTGGAGAAACAGGAACCAGTTAAAGACCAGGTGAACTAATGAGGCAGATAGGTGGGAAAGAATGCCATTTTGATCAGTAGACAAGGTCCTGTGAATGAAAGAGCCAACTAACACACAAACAGATATATGACTCATTTCCACTAAATATCAAAAAAAAAAAAAAAAAAAAAAAAGCTTAAGAGAACAAACTGGAGACAAGAAGGTAGGAACAGAATAAACTGGTCAGAACCATTGGCCCCAAGGGTCAGAGGGTTGGGGAGCTACAGTCTACTGGCCAATTGAGCTTGCCTCTCCATTAGTCTCTGTGTCCAATGCGACCATTTGCCTTCAGTTGACCCATCTTTCTTCGGCTATGCTATGACCAGACTATATCTATGCTATACCCATGCCCCCACACCCTACTCATGCTTCCTGCTCCTGGTCCAGAATATATTCTACCGTAGGAGGCCTCTGTATGTCTAGTCTGATCCACTCTACAGTGAAGTATTAGTATTTCTGCTGGGACCTCCCAGAGTAGTCACTTAGTATATTCCAGCCCATGGTAAGTACTGGAAAATGGGAGAAGAGAAAATGCAACAGCCCTGGAGAAATCAGGGTGGATAACTGTCAGATCTAAAGGCACAGCCTTTGGCAGCAGAAGCTCCTTTTATTTGATTCTTGGAAGATGACAGAGAAGAAGGATGTTATTGTAAGTCAGGGAAAGAATAGGTTGGAATGGAACATCTGGCCCTCTTTGGTCAGCAGAAGAAATCTTCAGGGTCAGCAAAACAGTAACTCAATCTTTACAAATCAGATTTTTTTAAGGACCTAAATATATGGCACGTGCCCTCATTCAAATTTCTGAGGGGACAAGTGAGGGGCAAAATTTGTAAGCCCCACTTTCCACCAGGTAAACTAGAGTCACCTGCCTGAGGTCAACAGCTCAGGTAAAAAGAGGGATGGGTGTCTCGGCTTCCCCGCTCACTCCTAACGCAGCAGTGGGCAGAAGAGAGAGGAACTGAGCTCAGACCCTAGGACAGGTGACTTTTCCAGGACTGCATGTCCTGGTCTAGAGAATTTAATCTATAGATTTCTTTATTATTTTTAATGCCCAGAAATTATATTATCAAAGTGTTACATTGTAACAAGAGACTGATCTTATGACAAGAGTCCTTTTGGACTCTGATGCTATGAAATAACCATAAATCAAGAAGGTAAATAGCTTCAGCTTCTACAAAAGAGCCAAGCATTTGAGGCAATCTGAGGAAAATGCTGACTATCTCTTTGGTGTTTTTTAGTGGCCACAGATGCATATCATTTCCAAGGCCCACAGAAGGCCTAGAATCTAAAGCTTTTTGTGGAACTCATGTCTAAGGGCTAGAGGAATTGTGAGGCCTCATGGGGGCATTTCTATGCCCCTAAAAACACCCACTTCCTCCTCCCACCCACTCCCTGTCAGAATCCTGCTACAATCTAACACAGAGAATCAGACAAGTTTCAAAATCACTTCAATTGGGCCTATAGGGCTAGGTCCAACGATTGCCCTAATGCTCTTGTTTTACTCAAGTGAACAGACAATGCACAGATCACCTGGCCAGCCAGGAAAAGAACAACACTGGAGTGCCAGACAGAGAGGCTGGGACTAACTCTGCTCACAGACCTCCTGCCTGCCACCCAATCTAGTACTCTCAAAATGACAGGGCTCTTCACAGGTTCCAAAGGCAGAGTTAATTTTTTCTTCTTTTTGTATTAAACACGCTCTATCTGCCCAAGGTACACTTTTTTAAACTGGTATTTTTGGTATCTTAAATGATTCTAATTGCCAGATAGGACAATGATGGATCCTTCCTATCTAAACATAGGCCTTGGATAAATCAGAAATTCTGGTTTTAATCCTGGTTCTGTTAAGGGTTGCTGAATGTCCTGCTTTTAAGAAGACAGAGGCCAGAATTTTCCTGTGAGAAATTGTTAAGGTTCATTGGGTCCTTTCATCACCAAGGCTTGAGAGAAAGGCCCTGGAGTGGTTTTTACCATACTCTCCTCTTGATTCCCAAATATGACAGTGTCTGCCCCAACCCATTCTGCTATATAGGAGTTGGGAGTGACAGGGAACCAGAGTTGGGGGGTAAGCAGGGGGAGGGCATGAGGGATCTGAGGGAGCTCTGCGTGCAGTGTAGGAACAGAGGGAGTCCCCTGAAAGAGGCCTAGAGGTCCACACTCATGCCTCTCCCCTGACTCTCCTCATCCCAATCCCTTCCTGTCACTTTCAGCTTTGAAAAGAGATATCCAGTATTTGTTGTGAGGAAAAGTCAGACCAAATATTTTGGAGTTTGAGCATCACAGATCTGGTTTTACTATTCACTGGCTTAATATTGCCAAGGTCTGGAAAATTATAAATCATTCCATTATGAGAAAATAATCATTTTTCTTTCGCTTCAGCCCAGAGGATATCATTTCTAGAATAGAGAACTGATAAGGCTTTAGTATTCCAGCCTGCTTGAAGGTCTGCTGACAATTGTTTTCTGGGAAAATATGAAAGGCTGTGGGGGATTTTCCTTTCAAAATATTTGTGGTAAAAGGACCAAACTTCAATTTGGCTTGAAGAAAACACTATTGTGGTAGGCAGGCATCCTGCTTCGTATTTTTGGCTCTGTCACTGTTGCAATTCTGCTGTGCAATTCTAGAAAATGCTCCTAACTTCTCTGAACCTAAAAAGTGTTAAGTTAAAAAAAAAAGTGTTGAGTCCATAAAAGATATAAAGAAAATGAATATATTATGACTATAAATGTAGCAATCTGCTATGAAAAATGTTATACATTTCAACTCACATCAGGATGAGTGTTATAATTTAAAATCCATCTTATCATTGATTCTCATCATCTCCACCCTTAAGAAATCCATTTTACACAGAACCAATTGGCAGTGGCTGAGGAAGAGAGAAGGAAGAAAAAGAATGAGGGACACAACTTCAAATAATTTTGTATTTGTGGTGAGAATTCTTTCAAATCTTGATAAAAATTCGCATCTCTTATTATGAACCTGGAGGTTCATAGGTTATAGGTTTCACTGTGAAAATTCACAGGCAAAGCTCAAGAAATACTGCTTAGCAGGAGAGGCCCTAAAGTACAAGAGTCCCTAATGAAGATACTGGCTCAGTATGAGGCCCTGAAGATGGAAGAGAAATGAATCTCCACAGCTTTGCACAAACACACACTCAATCACACAGAAATTGATAATCATCCTGCTTCTGTCTCATGTTAGCCATTGTCTAGACCACTGAGTTCAGAGGAAATGAACTGAAGTGAAACTGTGTCTGCCATTTGGTCAAAGTAAACATACAAGAAAACGGCAGCACTATAGGGTGGCTTTCTCTTTGGTCTACTTCTCCAGGGGTGCACATGCAAGGGGATGCGGTGGGAACCCTGGGGTGGCAGCTACTGTGTAGGCGTGAAAGCTCTGGTTCCACTGTCAGCTTGCTGTTCCACTGGCTACGATGGGTTGAGGTTAACACATGCTGGTTCCGGGTCTCAAATGGGGTGACAGTTGTAATGAGGCCAACAAACAGCAGCCTGGTGTGTTGTTTCCACCTGCAGCCCAACCTAGGCGACATCCTGTCAGTGATCTTGGGCTTGTTGTAGAAAATAACACGGACCATTGGCGAACTGCGACAGTGTGCTCACAGTGGCTTTGAATAGTGCATTCCCTAACTGTGTGCTGTTAGCATAGGGTCAAATAGGTCTCTGGCCAACAGGGGCTTGGAAACGAACAAGGCCAATTGCTGGATGACTCTGAAGTTCACAGATTTGGAAGAAACCTTCCTACCAGCCTTCACTGCACCGTACATTTCTTGCGGCCGAGTCACTTTTGCGTGGTTTGTTTGGTTGTCCTCGCCCACTCCCTTACTGCCCACTGAGCCCCACAGAAAGGCAGGGGAGGTGAATTTCCAACAGCCCCCTGAGTTTCTGCTGACCTTTTTAGGTGTTTTTGTTACTTGATGGTGCTTTCTATTCACGTGTACTCCTGGGGTCTGGGGATTCCCCTCCTTTTGATTTCCAAAGAGGGTTAGAAAGACACAGCTTTGTGATCAGTCCATCACAGGCAGCTACTATTGACTGATTTCCCCTCCTTAGACTCATTTGAGACTAAGAAAATAGTTCTGTTGAGTCACTTGCTCCCCAGGGGTCTGAAAATAGGGCTCTTGGGGGAGTCCAGCCTGATAAACATCAACTTCTTTGCGATTCTCCAACCCCAGCCAAACTTTAGTGGCTTATCGTAGGGAGGAGCTGAAGCCCGGAGGGCCTCAGATCATACCCCACCTTTTAAAAAGCTCCAATGGAGGATGAGCCAACACTAATCTAACTTCTATATCTCTATGCCACTCAGGCAAATGGCATGCCAAGTGCTCTCTGAACTCAGAAACTGAGTGTATGCATTCAATTCTATCTTCAAAGTGTATCTGTAGCATAAAACGAGAGCAAAGATCATTCACAACCTGTTTAAAACATCTGCCTAGGAACAAATTTCCAAGACAGCAGTAGCCTCATCAGAAAAGCCTTTGAACAAAAACTGTTTATTTGATATCCTCAAAGAAGGGATACTGTGTAAAGCATTGTTGTTGTTATTGGGGGGGGAGGGGGTTGAGAGCTGAAGCTGTCTATATCCATACTTAAATAAATGACATCAACATACACAAACAATAATAACCTACAGTTAAACAGAGTCAACATAAGAGAGACAGAAGAATAGGGCCAGAACAAATATATTAAAATGGCTAAATATTTACATGGCAAGTGAGGACAGGCCTCCTTCCATAGCAATGCCCTTGGAGTGGAGATCTTCGACCAGGGTCACTAACAAGCCAATCCCAATCATGGGCTACAGGCCCATAAAATGATGTCCTAGCCAAGGGTAGGTCACATTCAAGGCAAGGGCCCCAATGCCAGATGACAAATAGACTTTTAGTTTCCAATATCAACTCCGGTGGCTTGGGAATGGCCATCTGGAGCACTGTCCCAAGGGGAAGTGTGGTTGTGTCAGGCCTCTAAGTTGCTCGAGGGGATGGCAGGGGACATGAGCTTCTAACTAGAACTACTCGAGTGTGCTCTCCTATCATTTTTGCTCCCTCATTTGCATTTATCTATCTTGTTCACCTCTCACCTAACGTCATTAACGAGAATAATGACAGCACTTTACATGTGCATGATGCTTTATACTTTTCAGAGCATGTTCAGAGTGGCCTTAGCTGATCCTCACTGCCTCATGAGGGAAAGAGCTGTTGTGTGTTAGGAGGGTGTGCTCTAGAGTCAGATCTCCTGGGTTTCTGTCTCAGCTCCAGCTGTAAAATTTGGGGTAGATTACTTAATCTCTCTGTGCCTCACTTTCTTCAACTGCATAATGAAATACAATTGTACCTGAGGTGAGGATAAATGAGTTGGCAAAGAAGGCCATTAAGACAGTGCCTGACACCTAGCAGGTGCCTAACACCTATCAGGTTTTTACTACTTATTCTACCGGCTTCCATTTTTCCAGTGGGAACACTGAAGCTTGTGACATTCTCATTCTCCTATGTTTCTCATGGTTCACTCACTCTGGCTCTCATCCCCATTCCAAGTGCCCCTTGCCAAGGCTGAAATATCCTCCTTTACTCTTCTTCCAGCTTCCATCTTTGCAGGGCCAGTTCAAATCCCTCTTCGATGAAGTCTTTCCTAACCATGCTAGCTGCAACTAACTAATCTCCCAGTTCCTAAAGCTCTCATTTTAGAATCAGTACCAAGTAATTTAGTACAAGGATTTTTTTTCTCTGTGTCATGCATGTCTTACATGTCATGCATGTCTCTACAGTGTAAATGTCCTGCAATTTAATGTGTTGCTGTCCCTATTCTAAATGCAAGAAGAAAAAAAATAAAAATAAAAATAAATGCAAGAAGAGAGAAAGGAGGAGACTAACATTTCCTTGTGGATCTAAGCCTGTGCCAAGTGCTTTACATACATTAGCTCATTTCACCCTCACACCTCAATGAGGCAAACATTATTATCCTACTTATTCCTAGAAGATGAGGAACTGAGGCTCAAAGGAGTTGAGCCATTTTCGGAGATTGAATAGCTAGTCCATGGCAGGGCCAGATTCATACCAGATCTGTCTGCACCACCACCCTGTGCTGGCTCTACCACATAAAAGCTTCTTGACCCAAACACTCACAGCCTCATGGATATTTGTAGATTAATTTCCTCAAAGCATAGCATTTGCTGAGATCGGACAGACCAAGTGCCATGTTATTTAATGCAAAATCACATGGAAAGGAAAACTGCACAAAATGTTTAAGAATAAGACAAACTTTCAATAGCAAGAAGAAACCAGTCGACTGTTAGAATGCTGTCTGGTAGAGCTGGAAACACTGAGTCTTCAGTGCAAGGAGGAACCATGCTCCAGCAGGTATGGCAAAAGAAAAGACACAGACTCCTGGATTCTATTTCTGTCTTGGCCGCTAACCTCTCTGCTAATATTTTCACTTCTGCTAAAATGTGATGACAAGAGTTTCAGAAGAAAGGTTGCCACATGAGAGCAGAATAAGAACAGGCAGTTAGCTAGTTAAATGTGGTAGAGCCACAAACAACATTGGTATCTGGAGCAGGAGCTCACAGCTGGGACAGATTCCATTTGGGCATTTATCTTTCCAGTTCCACTTCAACTGACAGAGAATAGCACTGGGTACCCTGCCATCCTTAAATATACATGATAGTAGTATCTATATGTTTAAACACCTTAAAAGGACTATCTTTAGTTTACTTCGGATCCACATGAGCCATTCAAAAAGTTTGTTCTTGTTTTCTGACTTGAAATGATTCTGCATTTAATTTATGACTGGTTACACCATATGCTGGTGGTGCCAAATAAGAAAAAAAAATCGATTCTTCATATGTTTGATAATTGGTTCATGAAGTGTATCAGTGCTGATGCATTGTGATGGAGGTTCAGTGAAGACACACCCGGGATGAAGGGCATAAGGGCAGAGGTTTGCTCTTGGTCCTTATCATCCAGCCAAGAGGCCAGGTCTGGAAGGACTGGTAACCCAGGTAGGTTTGTGGCCATGCTGGCCATCATTTAAGGGGCATGACGATCCCTTTGAAAACAAGAAACATGGGACCTGCGGATTGTGGCTTTCCATTTCCACATATCTGAAGTCCCACTGAATTCAGAATCCTGGAGGTGTGGGCAAGTCTTTTGTAAGACCTACTGCTCAGGTCGAGGCTTAGAAAGGGATCACTGCTGCAAATGAACAGCCTGCTGCTTTGGCATGGGCGGACAAGGAAGCTCTTCTTCTGTCTGGTTATTTACAACACAGCGTTCCTGCTCATGGATTCCTCCTGCCCTCCCCAGGACCACACTGAAATGACTAAATCTGCCTATTACTCCAGTGAATCCAGTCAAATAAATAAGTCAATTCTCTTTAAGTTTGTGGTCTCAACTCCTTGTTGGTTTATTGCAAAATTAAAGGGCACACAGAGGAGAACCATCAATCAGTAACCAGCACAGGAATAAGCTCTTTGTGGAATGTACTGAGAAGCAGGAAAGAAGAAGGAAAAAAAAATGAAAAGAAACCTCATGAAATGGTCATTTGTTAGCAGAACAGAGTGGGGGAGAATCCACATTTCACATGCAGCATCATTTAGGAAAAGTCTTATTAAAGGTTTCCTATCTCACCAGGAGAGCAAGCACAGGAACGCAAACAAAAATCCCTCAAAATGATCTGCCATTTATTAGTGCTGGTTTCTCATGGACTTCGCTGTGTTCCATAGACACAGCCAGAGATCATAGGGCCAAGCGGCTGGAACAGTGACTCAGCAGGCTCAGGATCGGGGCAAGGAGATAAGATACAATAGCTTATCAAGAGGCAATCATAACTGGCTCCCTCTATTCTTCATCCCAATCTGACGGTCTCTTAGCACCCTATTATTAAAGCACTTCCTTAGTACCATGCCTTATTTGGAATTTTTAATAAATGTGATTTGATGAGGGTAAAAACTAAAGAGCAATATATAGCCTAGGGGAAGAAAACTAATACTCATTGAGTACCCACTGGGTGCTAAGCAGTACACTCAGTGCCTTATTAACATAATTTGCTTTAATCCTCATTGCAATCCTATGTGGTAAGTGACACTGGTCTTCCACTTTCGGGATAAATGTATTCTGTAACTTGCATGGCTTGCAAGTAAATGTATTTACTTCCACTTTCAGATAAATGTATTCTGTAACTTGCACAGCTTGCACCAAGCAGCCACATCTATGTGATTCCAAAATCACTTCTTTCAACCAGACTCACCATGTTCAAGCATGGCACCAGGAAACATTGTGTGGATTTTAAATTCTGCTAGAAGAAATGAAATAGGCAGAACTGGAAATAGCATGATGGTAACTCACCAGGCCCATGTATACCTTGCGTATTTTCTACTTCAAATAACTTTCTTCTTTCAACAACTAATATTTTTTATCATTTCACAAGAGAGGAAAGCAAGGGGCCCCAAGAGGTAGAAGGAATTGATCACACTAGTAAGCAGAAGAGCCATCAGATGACAACATGGCTCTGATTCTCACCTATGGCAAGATGTAGCTTTTGAAATAATTTGGGATTAGGGAAGAATTCTTCATGTTGCTTTAGTAAAAACGAAGGAGTTATATATACACACATATACAAATACAAAATCTCAGGACATCTAAATGGCTCAGTTGTTTGAGCATCTACCTTTGGCACTGGTTATGATCCTGGGGTCCTGGGATAAAGTGTAGTGTTGGGCTCTTTGCTCTTCGCTCAGTAGGGAGCCTGCTTCTCTCTCTGCCTGCCACTTCCTCTGCTTGCTCTCTCTCTGATAGATAAAATCTCTCTAAAAAAAAAAATCTCATCTGAACCTTCTTATCATCTAGTGATAAGGTAAGTATTACATCTCTTTCCACATTAGAGAGGAAAAATGAGTAGCCTAAAGTTTATAGCGTATATGTGAACCCAAACCCAGGTCTACTGACTCCAGATCCCATTCTCTTTACACTTCTTGATCCTGAAGGGGGGTGCATCTCCCAGAAAGAGGCAGATTGATGGTAAAGGAATAACATTCATGAGAAAGCTAGGTCTCAATGTCTTTCTGAAACAAGGAGGGGCTGTGTGTGTGAAGTTGGGATGCCTGATGTAATGGGACCTAGGTTTTATTCTCTCTCTACAGAGGTGACTATCGATAGTGTTAGAACCTTTATGATCTCTTTGAAGGTGGTCCTCTGTTACTAATGTGAGGCTCATTTAAAAACTGCTGGTTATGGTTTATTAGAAGTGGTCCCATTCATTAATTCAGCAAAGGAGTTCCTAAGAGAGGACAGTGGAAGCAAGAAGTGAAAGAAAGCTCTATCTGGGACTTGGTAGGTTTGGGGCAAGACCGCAAGGGGTTAAAGAGTAAAGTGTGTATTTATGGCTTCCCTTTCCAACACCCACTTCTTTCTGCTGTGAACCCCATGGGCTTTGTACACTCATCTTTCCCAACACAGCGAGAGAGGAACCCCTCTCAGACTTCCCTTCCCCAGCCTGTACTATCTTGAAGGGCTTTCAAAGCCCAGGACTCTATCCCTATATCATCCACTACTACTTACAAATCCACACAGTCTTTTCTCCCCTTCTCTCTTTCTAATGAACTAAATCTTAAATTAAGTCATAAGTGACTTTTGCTACAGATCTTCATGCTACCAGGGAGGGTGCCCAGTGACATACCAATTGCTCTAAAGCAGTGGCTCTTAAGTGATTAAGGTGGGTGTTCAATCTAGTCTTCTCCCTCCAAATTCCAATTTAATTCCTCCCCATGTTCTTTTCATCACTCTTCTGAGATAGAAAATCTGGCTCTACATCTAACTGATGGAGTCCCCCATAGATATCTGAAGCATAGCTGAAATATAAGTTGAATATCTGATAAAATAAAATCACTCAAGTTATTTAATTCTTACAACTTAAAATGTTAATAAAATATGTTTAAATACTAATGAGGGTCAAAACAAAGCAAAGACAATATTGCTATTTTTCTGTTAAAAGGGAGAAGTAATATGAGTATTACTATGCAAACTAGAATGAAAGGGAAAAAATAATCCTTGTTGTAAAGAGGATGAAAAGAGAGAGCCATTAGAGTCTAGAAGATGGGGAGAAGTGGCTTCTCACTGGGGGGCTCAGGGAAAGTGTCATTTGATCTGGGCCTTGGAAGAAGGGTACAACTTTGTCATTGAGAATTATGTGGAAGGTTTTTTTATAAATGGCAGAAGAGGCCTCAATATTATAAGCATTTGAACTACAGAGTATTTTAGAGGAGAACCTTAAACTCTGGAATACTGGCAGGCACTAAAAAGGTAACCAATCTGTATCAGTAACAGACCAGGCATTTATACCAGGAATTCATTTTAATTCAAAGAGGCCTTTGGAAAGCATGGAAAAAGGCCCCCCAGCCAAGAGACACTAGAGGAACCAACCTTGCAGGAAGGAAATGCAAGTTGCCTCCATACCTCCATCCTGCCACTGAAGGTGGCTCCTACAGGGCAGGTTCTTGCAGTAAAATAATAATAATAGTAATAATAATAATAATATCAATTGAGAGACTCATGAGTGTGTATATGCATGTGTGTGTTTCAAATTGTATGTAGAAGCTAAATTCTGCTAAAACACATTGAGGGTACCAGTCCTCATTACAGAAGAGAGGAAAAGCTCTAATCATATGCAACAGGGTTTAGGAAAAATCCTTCTGAAAGACCTTTTAGCAACTAGAGGAGTAAAAACTAAAACACAATAAAAACCAGAAAGTCCTCAAATGACTGTGTGTCTTGTGTCCATTCTGGTAGCTTCCTTCCAATCCTCTCACAGGCAGATGAGACTGCAACAGACTGCAGAATTTCCCTGCCCTGGAGAAAGGAAGCATTAGAAACTAAAGCAGAGTCTTCTGGTTTGTTCCACTTCTTAAAAATCTATTTTTTTTTTCCTACCGGTTCCTTTTCAGCATGACTGACAAGATTTCCACTTTCTATTTATGTTTACTAAGCCGACAACAAAGCTCAACTAGAGGTTCAAATAAAAACATGAATCAGTACAACATAGGAGCATATTACTTCCAGGTAAATTCAGTCAGCTATCAGGTAGTACTTGGAGTTACACTGGAGTCAAACCAGTTAATCAGCACTTACTGGTTCAGAACTGAGTTACAAATGAAAGGACAGAATATGTACCCCATAAAATGATGGATCTAGGTAATAATCATCAATGGATTAGATGAAAAGATGACAGAGAATTTGGCAATAGAATGATCAGCTGTCATTATCTGAACCCACTGATCAATTTAATCACCATTAGAGGTGGTATGACAGGACATTATTGTTTTATGGCATGATAAAGTAGGAAGTAAACAGCACCATCTATAGAATATTTTGGCTTAAAAAATCTAAGTTCCAATCTAAGAACTACTCATTGATAGGGTATAGAAGAACAAGTTAAATGACACTATGAGGAAACCATCTACCAGATCTAGAATGTGAGGCATTCTACATCCAATTCCCCCAACAACTCAATATCAAATACAAGAGAGGTACAGGGGGTGCTATGACAGAATAAAAGAAAGGGAATGTAACAACCAAATACAATTTGTGACCTTAGTTAGGTACTTACTCAAATTAACCAACTATAAAAGGACATCTGTGAGACAATCAGGGAAATTTAAATATAGGCTAGGTATTGGATGAAATCAATAACTTGTTACTTCTGCTAGATATGGTGAAGGTATAGCAGTTATGGTTTCAAATGCCCTTATTAATTTAAAGATGGGGAATGGGTGGAGAAATATGCTGTAAAGAGAAATTTAAAAATACAAGGAAGGAAGTAAAGGGGGGAGAAAGGGAGGGAGGGAGGGATTAAGGAGGAAGAAAGGAAAAGAGGGAGGGAGGGAGGGAGGGAGGGAGGAAAGAAGGAAGGAAGGAAGGAAGGAAGGAAGGAAGGAAGGAAGGAAGGAAGGAAGGAAGGAAGGAAGATAATCCTGGTACATTTAGGAGCTCTCTGTGAATACTTCCATTGGCACAATAACATAAATGCTAAATGTGGTTTTAACTAAATATTAAGATGACACCACACTGGAAAGAAGGGAAGAGCAAAACTGAAAGGGAGATTAGTGACTCAAGTGGTCATCTTTTACAGAATCATTTTCTATGGAAACATCAAGAAATAGCAATTCAAATATATCATTTAGAAATAGGCAGGTAACTAGCAGAATCGACAGCTCAATGGTTTGAAAGTGGATGCTCCCAGAGAGTAAAGATCAAATGGGAGAAGCTGACTTGGGGCCAGGAAATGCTGTTTTTCAGTTTAAGTATTATATGATTATTAGATTTATAAAACAATATCCAAGTTTTACTTTGATGAAAAATAAAATTTAAATTAAAGTGCCCCCCTCACCAGATGTATGTGAGGAGGAAGTCAGACAGCCAAAAAACTAATAGAAAGGATAGCCAGCGAGGCAAATGATGGCAGTGCTGATTTGAAACCAAGCTAGGGCTGCCACAGGGCCCTGTGTGACCTAGGTGAGCGCATGGATCACCTGACAAATAGATCTGGGATGTGGACACAGATGCAGCAGACTACCAGTCACCCATCAGAAACATCTGAATCACGTAGCTCCCTTATTGTCAATTCCATATTTAATCAAGTAACCTTCCAATAACTTGATTTAGCATTTAACTTGCTTTGAAGAGGAAATGTGCTAGTTAGACCAGCGTGCCTGTCCAGTGCACAGAACACTGTCTTTTTCATTGTAAAATTAACAATTAGGCATTCTGCTTTTATAGCTCAGTCTGGCTGGAGAGCTTCAGGACCATAAATAGGGCCAGGTCCACCTGAGTGTGGTAACTCTGGGTCGAAATTTGGGCCAAGGCCAGATCCTCAGGCAAAGTCTACCTTATAAGACCTTCCTGACTGGCCTAGTAGCTTTCTCTCTGAGGGCTGCCCTGACTCAGGGTCTTTCCCAGATTACCCCAAGCACCCTCATAACAACCCTGTTGACCCCTATCGTTTCCCTACCTTACACTGAATAATTGAGAGGCAACTGCATTTGATCACTTCTCGGAAGACAGAAGTGATGGCTTCTTTTCAAGAAAAGAATCTTCACCACATGCTTTCAGGACTCCACAGGACAATATGGGCAGAAGCTGAAATTCCCAGACTTACAAAATATAGAAAGTGTTCATAGACTTAAAATATTACAGTACCAGATTATTTCAATTTTTTAGTAAATGACATAATAGTAAACATTATTGAGTACTGTTCACGTGTAATAGCTCATTCAATGCCCACAAAACCCTGTGGTGTAGGACCATTCCGTTTTTTATTTCTGTCTACCTACCTACCCACCTACCTACCTACCTACCTACCTATCACTTTACAAAGATGAAGAACAAGTTGTATAATTCAGCCAGGTTACACAGCAAAAAAGAACATGGATTCATGCCTGGGCCAAACAGTTAGAGGGTCTGGTTGAGATGAAGTGTCTTGTTGAGACTCACACAGCAAATGAGCAGAGCTGCGAAGAGGCATCTCTTCTTCATGTGTGTGTATTTTTTATTGGAAGTTCGATTTGCCAACAAATAGCATAACACCCAGTGCTCATTCCGTCAAGTGCCCCGCTCAGTGCCCGTCACCCAGTCACCCCGTCCCCCCACCCACCTCCCCTTCCACTACCCCTTGTTCGTTTCCCAGAGTTAGGAGTCTCTCATGTTCAGTCACCCTTCTTATAGAAGGAAGTGGAAGCCAACTGAACCCTTGAGATACCACAAGCTCCCAAAACCAATTTCGTTAGCTCTGAACAAGTTAACAAAACAGACAAGTTATATAAAGTCCTCCCAATGATCACCTACTGAGGCAGAGCCCCTGTGCCAACTTAGTCCTCCAAAATTCAAAAATAACCCCTGAAATCATAATGGAACTGTCTCATTAGAGAACAAAGAAAGAAGTATAGCCCATAAAAATTGTTCACTGTTCCATTTTCAATTTGAAACAAAAAGCTCATAGAGATAACAGGTATTTGCTTTACTTCCCCTGGAGAAGAGAGAATTGGAGGAAAACAGTAACATTAATTTAGGAGGTTCCCAGAGTCCTAGTATTGTTCTTTTCTAAACTCTACCATTTATTGAGCAGTTACTCTGTACAAGCAATGAGGCTAACTTCAAACATTATTATCACTGTTCTCAAATAATAGTTCAAGTTAATGGATCCCTTACTATGAGCTGGTCAGCCTGGTAAACCCTGAATGTGGATTACCTCTTTAATCGTGACCAGTGTCCTATTAGTCAGGCCATAGTATTATAATCATTTTACAGGTAAAGAAAATGAGCTTATAGAGTTTATAAACATTGCAAAAGGTAATAGGAGAGCCGGAACTTGAAGCTAAAGCCCAGATCCCAGATCTACTGGAATGCAAAGCCTTACCTCTTAGCCACCATGCTATCCTATCTCTTGATCTTTACAACACACCATCAAGGTCAGTGCTATAATCCCTATTTTACAAATGAGAAAACTGAGGCTCAGAGAGGTTAAATCACTTTCTGAAGACATACAGCTGCTAAGTGGAAAACCTGGGATTCAAATCCGGGATCATGTGACTCCAGAGCCCAAGCTCTTTATCACTACATTAGCTCTCCTTTCCACTGAAACATTGGCTCACTCATTCAAGGAATATTTACCAAGGACTCAACTATGCACCAGGCACTGTTCTAGGCACTTAGGCATACAATGTGAATGAAAGAGCAAGAAATCCTTGCCCTGTGGAGTGTATATTCTACCAGTGGGAGGCAGACAATGGACACAAGAAGTGCTAAGCTACACAGTGTGTCAAAATGTGATTATTTCTAGGGGAAACAATTAGAGTAAACAGGTTTGGTATACCTGAGAGAACAGGTTGCAATTTTAAATAGAATGGATGGGATGCCTGGGTGGCTCAGCAGTCGAGCGTCTGCCTTCAGCTCAGGTTGTGATCCCGGGGTCCAGCATTGAGTCTCACATCGGGCTCCCTGCAGGAAGCCTGCTTCTCCCTCTGCCTAGGTCTCTGCCCCTCTCTCTCTGCCTCTCATGAATAAATAAATAAATCTTAAAAAAAATTAAACAGAATGGGCAAGAGAGGCCTCACAGAAAGGAGAAATACGAAAACAGACTTGAAGCTGAGGGCAGTGGGTGGGCATGCGGCTATGAGACAGTCTGTAATCTATATCTTCTCCCGAGATATCTTTAAAAGGAAATCCTCTAACCCCTTAATATCCTAACTCATGTGGAAATACCAAGGAAGCAGAAAAGTTAAAAAGGCAAGGGCCTGGGCAGCCTGGGTGGCTCAGCGATTTAGCACCGCCTTCAGCCCAGGGCATGATCCTGGAAACCCCGGATGGAGTCCCATGTCGGGCTCCCTGCATGGAGCCTGCTTCTCCCTCTGCCTGTGTCTCTGCGTCTCTCTCTCTCTCTGTGTGTGTCTGTCATGAATAAATAAATAAAATCTTAAAACAAACAAACAAACAAAAGGCAAGGGCCTGTGCTTTGCCCCTTAACTTGCCAAAACTGCACACTGCAAGGTGATAAGAAAATATGCACGTGGCTCATCTACCATTACAAATGGAAATGGCAAGTTTGGGTGGCTCTGCCCAGGCAAGAAAGTGCTACATATTTTACTTTTCAAGCATTAGCTCCCAACATACATGGTCTCTCCCAGCAACCCAGCTCTCGGTCTACAGATGTTACCATTATACAACTATTCCCATAAAACTGCTCTGAGTGACAGAGGCTGGCTGAACCCCTGGTTTTGATAACCCAAAAGTGCTATCTCCAGAAAACCAACAAGGTGAGCCATGAGTACACAAGGCCCAGGCCATCCCACTGTAAGAGCTCATTATACTGCAAGGGTCATCAAGGAGTTCAGCCTATGACTGTGGGAAGTTACAGAGATAATCTCTCAAAATCCAAATAAAAATAGAATTCCTCTCCTAGGAAAATCCTGAGAACTCATCCTCCTATTCCAGACTTTCTGATAAGAAAGAGCAAAAGCTAGGCACTCAACTTTGGTACTTGGCCTCCTCTATAAATGGTCCCTCGGTGGATCTTCCTCTTCCTCTTCACAAGCACATTTCTCTGTCATGTCTGAAGATTCAGCAATCTATATATCTTATAAGGCCTCTCTCATATTGGGCTAGATCACAGGGCATCTCACAAACTAAAGGAACTAAAGAAGTAGTTCAGTAACGGAAATTAGGGTTGAAAGGTATTATCAGAGTTAATGTCAGGAAAGTATTACAGATTGTTTGAAATTTCTTTGTAGTTTTGATTTACTTACTGACCAAATATTATAGAACCATGGTTCTTTATTTATTTTTTAAAAGATTTATTTATTTATTCATTCAGAGAGAGCGAAGAGAGGGGCAGAGACATAGGCAGAAGGAGAAGCAGGCTCCCTGCAGGAAGCCCGATGTGGGACTCGATCCTGAGTCTCCAGGATCACACCCCGGGCTGCAGGCAGTGCTAAACCGCTGCGCCACCAGGGCTGCCCGAACCATGGTTCTTTAATAGCTGTTTCCAATTCACAGTGGTGCAAGGCTAGAATCTTCAGATCAAGTAAGCAGGGAAGCCCAGGGCTCTGGCACAAGGCCTGTGGTCTAGCATTAGATCACCCTGCTTTTCATGAGGCAGGTTCTGCACAATAAGTGAGAGAGAAACAGAGACACAGAGAGAAAGAGAAGGACAAGCTGAGAGAGGTAAACAATGCCAGACTCCATCCTTCACCGAGTCTACATGTTATATGTTTATTGAGCAGCCACTGGGTGACTGTTCTAAGACACCATTCTAACTTCTGGAATAACAAAGAACAGGACAATGCCGATTTCAGATGTGGTGAGTGACATAAAGAAATAAAATATCGTGTGTGGGGCTACTGATAGGTCAGGGAAGTCCCGTCTGCGAGAGAACATCTGGGCTGGCATCTGAGTGATAGCTCTGGGGTGCCACAGAGTTCAGGGCACAGGCTGAGGCAGAAGAGTCAACCATTAAAGTCCGGAGGCAGAAACAAGCTTGAGGTGCTCTAAGGACCCAAAGAAGTCCAGCCTGGCTGGAGGTTAGTAAATGAATGAGGAGAAGGGTCAGGCCGAGTCAGGCAGTGACTTCGAAGCCCAGCCAGCACAAAGGCTTCAGGTTTGGTTCTAAGCGTAGTGGGAGGCCCCTGGCAGGCTTCAAGGACAATACTGATGTGATCTGGCTTGTTTTAAAATCTGCTTATTCTCAGGAATTAAAAGTCCAACATTTAATCCCCCTTGTGAAGGTACAGATTTTGTGTTCTGTTTGAAATCCACTTAAAATATTCATAAGAGTTCAATCCCTCTTGGCAAGAGAAAGGGATGAAGAAAGAAAGGGAGAAAAAAATGGAGGGAGAGAGAAGGGGGTAGACAGAGAAACAGGAAAGAAGAAAGAGAGGAGAAAAGAAAAAAAGAGAGAGAGAGAGAGAGAGAGGAAAGGATGAAAGAAGAGAATGTCCACTGAGGCTCCACTTTTTCAGGCTGCTAAGAGTTGGAAGCAGGGTAGACACTGAAACACAAGGCCCCAGAAACCCAGCACAGGAGAAGATGACCCACTAAGGGCCTACACTGGAGCTAGGGAGTGGGTTCACAGCCCCATTTTCTGGGTGACCCAGAGGGTCAGATCCGAGGGAAGAAGGTATCTGATCACAACACACCAGCTTAATCTTAATAGTAGTGATGGCAACGAAGAAGAGTATTTCTAGCTAGAAACACTCTCAAATAGAATTCCAGTTCACCCGGACCAGGATGTGGTCCCACTGTATCCGTCAGCAAGTACTTATTACATCTCTACCAAATGCAGTGTAGGAACAGAAAAAGATGACAAAGCGAATATTGTGTAAATTACAGATGCAGCGTGCCTTTGAGGATTTGAGTCTCATAGGGAAGCTTAGGAGAGAAGGGGGAAATTCTCTGTAGTGGTAGACAGAGCCATCTTCACATACATGTAGATATTTAGAGGTAAAGCTCAAACGCAGGTCTTTGGATTCCTGGTTCATCACCGTCTCAGGTGAATAGACTCACAAAGCCCATGGTTTATGATTCTAATCGTAATGGGATGTGATCAGACATTCTGCCTGCTATTACCCCCAAGAAGACAAAGGTCATCCATAAGCAGTCACTTGGCTGAATCCACTTCAGTAAATTCAATCTCTTCCAACCCACCATCAGTTTCGCTTCCCTATGGGGAAGCTACAAAATGTACATGGGAGGAAGTGAGAGTAACCAGCTGGTGATCATTTGTCTTTTTTGAAAATGCACAATCTACACATGACATTTATGCATACACAGAGACAAATGGCAGCCTGGGGTGTGTGTGTGTGTGTGTGTGTGTGTGTGTGTGTGTGTGTGTCTGTGCGCATGTGCATGCACAGGCACATGTGCATGTATATGCATTCTAACAGCTCATCCAAGAAAAATAAGAAAGATCTGAATATGTCAGGTGTGTCTACAAAGTATCTAAAGTGATATCTCCTAGAGGGAAGACAAAATTGGCTTGGTTTTTCTGGCTAGTAGGGAATGCAATTCTCTTCTTGCTGCCTAGACAGTAATGTTAGCTTGGTCAGAGAGGATTTTTTTTTTTTTTCCAGAGAGGATTTTTTTATATGTCAGTTTCTGCCCTCCACTCAAACAATTTTCAATAAATGTGGCACTTAGTTCACTTGTTTAAAACAACAGTGATTTATAACAGTAGCTGATATATCGCATGGAAACCTCTGGCATATTATGTGACATCTGAAAAGTTTGGTTTTTATCCATGTAAAATTGGAGCTATAAAACTGAAGTGGCTCAGAGTCAGGGGCATAAGGAGCTCGAGCATGGAATCAATTGTTTGATTTATTATGATAAAGCACTGTGTAAACAACAGCCACTGTGAATATATTTATTATATTATATTCATAACCAAAGTGATACATATGATTTATCGGATGTTAACCCAGATCTATCAGCTGGAGAGACATGAGGCTTACTTGTCGCCCATGAGCCAACTATTTTAAAGATAACTTCCTTTACAACCATGGGAGGACTCTTCTTCGGGGGCTCTCCAGGCACTGAGGAAACTTTGGCACAAAACTCTTCTGTGAAATGGCTTATATCTAGGAGGGCCTTCCTTTTTGATTAACATTAATATTTGTTAAATGATCCATCAAATCCAAAATACCTAATTTTCATCTATTATCTCTTTGGATTTTTATAGCAACTTTCTGAGACATACAGAAAAGTCATTATTATGATAAAAACATTAAGATGATAAAAAAAAAGACTCAGGGAAACTACTGGAATTGTACTTTCTAAAGGAGATAGGGTTCTAATCCTAAATTTTGTTGATATCTAATTATCATTATTTCTGTTAGTAAATTAAAACTAAACTTTAGCAAAGTTCTGTTAGTCAGTAAATTAAAACTAAACTTTAGCAAAACTATAGCAAGTTAGAAAGCAAATCAGTGTTTGCCTGGAGCTGGGGGCGGATACTGATTGCAAGGGAACATTCAGGAAGTATTTGGAGTGATGGAAATATGGTTATTAGATACACCTATTTGCCAAAACTCATCAAACTATATACTTTATATAAATTAATTTTTAAAAAATTGATGTTAATGTAACTCCCCAATTTTGCTTCACATAAACAAGAGAAGTGATTGATTTTCATGACGTTCCTGCTAATGCCTTTGTCCAGAAGAATTCATCATTTCATCTGAAATCTTCTGGTGGTAAACACATCCTCTTTGTTGTCATCTCTTTGATGTTAATTGCAATGACATTAAATTATGTTTCTGGGGTTGCATAAAGGACCTTTTTTTCATATAATACCATATGTATTTTCTTATCTTGGTTGGCTAAATCGAGGTATGTTTTTAATATTTGTGGTTGTCACAGTGTTTCTACTATTAGGATTATTCTGGGGATCATAATCAGCTGGGTTGTTCACATTTCAGAGATTAAAACCAAAAGAGCAAACATTTCTAAAGAACAAAAAAATGTAATGTCCTTCTCAAAAGCATAATATTCTCTCCCTTTTCAAATTTCCTTTTACCTGACAGAAAAGCATACCAGGTCCATGAAGGCAATAAGGTAGACCTGCAAGAGGTAATTTTCAGGGTAAGAGCCCCTAGAGAGGACTCAAGGCTTTGTTCTACTACCACTTTGGAGCTAATACAGAATCCTGATTCTGTTTTCCTAGAAGATGGGTCCTATATCTCTGTGGCTCTGCATATTATATAGAACTGCATAAATAAATGGTTTGCCAATGTTTTTGATAAAATACTAACATTTACATCTTTTCACAGCTTTTTACATAGTGCTTTCACATTTATTAGTGCACTTGAGTCAACAATCTTGTGAGGTTGGTACTATTATTAATCCTATTTCATAAAGATATGAAAGTCACCATGAATTTATGCAACTTGTCAAAAGACACTCAGCTTTTAGGTGGTAGAGTAAGAATTTTGCCTGTCCTCTACTTATTCCTACCACATTGCCTTTAATAACTCCATGTGATCAAAATGCCATTCTTCTGGAGAAGGAAGCATCCAAAGCCTATTTTCAAGAGTGCAAACACTGATCACTTTGCTAGACAAGGACTTCCTTACAAGTAGGGAAAGAAAGAACAAATGAGATCATCTACCACTTTATAAGCCCAATATATACAATTTATGCAATTTGGTGGTGCTATAATTTATTAACTGTGCATTTCCAACTATATTTAAAACTCATATTTTTTGAGCAAAATATTCATCCCTTAAAACTCTAGCCATTCACTCCCTCCCCTATGAAATCCTGTATGATCTTTCAGAGTAAACTGTTTTCTTCCTCTGTGCTACTTGATTCATACCAATAAAATAGCATTTATTATCTTATATAGCATAGTTAATTATTTTCATACCAGTATCTCCCACTGGTCTGGGAGCACCTTATAAAGAAGGCCCATGGGGACAGTGGCTGGCTCAGTGGGTAAAGCATGCAACTCTTGATCTTGGAGTTGTGAGTCCAAGCCCCATGTTGGTTATAAAGCTTACTTTTAAAAAAATAATTAAATAAAATATTTCTAAAAAGGAAACAAAACAAAAAAAAAAAAACAAGGTCCATGTGTCATTCACCTTCATGCCTTTGGCACAGCACCTGATGCACAGCAGACTCCGAGGAAATGATGACTGAAAACTCACTATGGAACCTAAAATCATGTGACATTCTTAGCCATGAATAAGTGATAAATTTTAAGAGACCAAGCTTTACTAAGGCCTAATCATTGTCCCAAAACATAGAAATTCTATTATAATCCTGCCTCCAAATCTAATTTAAGAACTCTATTTTAACCACTGATGAAAATTATCACAGATCCCTAGACCATAAGGGTCCATGAACTCCAGACATCAGGGTATTAGAAGTCCTATCAGTTAAGTGAACTGGATACAGGATAGGATGTTGAAATCCAAGACTATCCCACTTATTCCAAGACATCTAGTCACTTGGCCAGTATTCCATCTAATCCACTTGACCTAGATTATCCCATTATTTCCCACCAAACTTTGTGGTAAGCATTATATGCTAATGTAGACATACAGTTCAGAGAGACAAAGGTCTTTAGACACTATATTCCATGTTTTCCCACTATACTGTGCAGCTTCCATACACATACCTTCAATATGAGATTAGTAATATCCAGACAAGGCAGATGAGAAGTGGTAAAGGAGGTTTAAAGCACAATGTGAACCCCTCTCTCTCACTTCCTGCCATCCATTTTCCTTGGATCCTGAAAGCTTCTGACATCTTATTCAGTATTCTGTAATCATCCCAAACTTGATTCTACTAAACTCTTTTCTTTCTTTCTTTTTAAAAAGATTTTATTTATTTATTTGAGAGAGGGAAAAAAATAGTAAGAGAGAGCAAGACAGAGCATGAGCAGGGGCGAGGGGCAGAGAGAGGGAGAAGCAGACTCCCTGCTGAGCAGGTAGCCTGATGCAGGGCTCAATCCCAGAGCCCTGGGATCATGACCTGAGTTGAAGGCAGACACTTAACCAACTGAGCCACCCAGGTGCCCCTAAACTCTTTTCTGATTGAACTAATTCCCAGCCTTGTAACTATGTCAAGGCTCCATGAAATTTCCAAAAACCAACTAGAATCCACTTTCCTTTTTTTCTCTTTTCTAGTCTCTAAAAAGGTAAATACCCTATAAATGCCTCCTACATCTCTGGCATGTCCCACAAATTAGTAAGTCCTCTGATACTCCACAGTATCTCTCACTGGCTCTTTTAAAATCTCACAAATCCTTGGCCATCCAAAACACTATCTATTTAGAAAACTTTCTCTTCTTTTCCACTCTGGTAAATTCCATCACTAAGCTTATAAATCCCAGATAATATGACAGAAATCTGATTCCAGAGACACTTGAGTAGCTCAGTGGTTGAGCGTCTGCTTTCTGCTCAGGGTGTGATCCCAGGTCCAGGGATTGATCAAGTCCCACATCAAGTTCCCTGTAAGGAGCCTGCTTCTTCCTCTGCCTGTGTCTCTGCCTCTCTCTGTGTGTCTCTCATGAATAAATAAATAAAATCTTAAAAAAAAAAAAAGAAATATGGTTCCATTCCTATCTTTAGGTCATTCCTAGTCACAGTATTCCTAGAAAACTAAGAACTTTTTTTTTTAAAGATTTTATTTATTTAAGAGACAGAGCATGAGAGAGAGAGGGAGAGAGAGAGAGGAGAGAGCGAGTGAGCACATAAGCAGGAGGGAGGCGTGAAGGGAGAAGCAGGCTCCCCACTGAGCAGGGAGCCCGACGTGGGGCTCGATCCCAGGACCCTGGGATCATGACCTGAGCTGAAAGCAGACGCTTAACCCACTGAGCCATCAGGGGCCCCGAAAACTAAGAACTTTTAAGGCATTCACACTTCCCTGAAGACGGTCCCAAATGGTCTAGGCATGTTGACCAATATGACAACCCTACCCTGACTACATGAAGACAGAGTGTCAAAAGAGTCCTACTAATTTAGAAGCCATAGTCTAGACAAACATAATACTCACCCCTACTCTAAGCAACATACCCTAAGCTCTACTCATTGTTTTCAGTGAATTCTGATGAAGGGCAAGAGAGGTCCTGAGTTAGAGGGTATAGTCTGCAGAGCCATCTAAAAGGTTTGGCAAAATGGGATAAGCACCCACCGTTTTTTGGAGGCCTTGGCTGTTCCCAGAAGAGAAGCAAGTGTAAGTCAGAAGATAAGTACCCAGAAGGTGAAATTTACATATGAAATAAATTTGCTGCTGACTTCTCTTTGCACATTACTTTTTGGCAACCCTTCTACCTACTATACGTTGTTTATGATTTTTGTGTTCTGCTTTCTGATGATCAAGGCTGCCATTAGTGCTCATTTAAACCAGATGTTTTCCACAAGAAAATGTCAGATGAGGGGAAGGGCTAGACTTGTTATGAAAGAACGTAGGCCTTACAACTTTCCTCCTCCACAAGACATTGCAAATTTGACTCAGGTTTCCGAATTGAAAGCCTGACACATTCTGTTTTGCTTACAGTAAAATGTAGTTTCGTGCGTTCAAGTAAGAACTAGGGTCAGAAGAAAAAAAAAACACTGTGAAATATACTAATCTTTACTGTATATGCAATCGATATTAAATAAATCTACAATGTAAAATTAGCAGTAAATATTCATCTAAATGGTATCATAAAATAAGATTGAATTTCAAAAACGTTGCTTAAATTTTGCCTGAAAATATGTCATCAACGTCACTGGGGCTGTCTGCCTTGTAAGCTCCCATTCTGTCCCAACCCTTCTACATGGCTATTTGCATCCTTGCTCTCCTTTCATTTCTGAGGTCTTCCCTGGCTTCTGTGAAACCAGAAATTCTGCTTTTTGTATAAGCTGGTTAGGTTTGAGTTTTTATCACTTGCAACAAAGAATCTTGACTAAAATGTCTTACTATGCCTTAGGATTTTCTGTTCAAACTCTTGGTAGGGCAGTTTGTTTTATAAGCACAAACATTGGGGAAAGTGCTTACAGATATCCTGTTACCTTCATCCTTCACAATATACCAGTGAGATGGGTACCATTTCCTCAATGCAGATAAGAATACTGAGACTCAGACACTAGCTCAAAAAACGAATGGCTAACTAACTGGGGAGGATTCCACCTTGGTGGAGGAGACTAGAATTTCATGGACTTCCTCAAGGAGTTGGGTGAGGGAGCAGGTGAATATAAATTTCAGCTGTACTTAGTAAAAAGTCTAAGTGGTGTGCTGTTTACACTTTTCCCTTACCAGATCTAACAGTTTTTTGCCTTGGATTAAACAGACTCCGAGTTAGGGGTGAGGCAGGGGTGAGAAAAGGGTAGGGAGTCGTGCTCCAGGCAGCCAGGGAGGGGGCCTGCCAGGTGCATAAGAGTTTGACCTTTACTCTGCTCCACCCCTCAGTGGTTCAGGTCCCACCCCACCCACCCCCACTCCACCTAATAGCCCCAGGCACAGAATAAGAGGCAGAACTTGCTCCTACAACTGCAGACCCGCAAATCCTCTTGCCTCTCATGCTTTTCTTTCCTGCACTGCTGCTTTTCCCTCCTACTCTGGCTACAATGTCACAAACACACACCCACACACATGCAGCAGCATTCACACAGAACAATGCACAAGGAAGCATTATTACAAGGTGAAGGGACTCTAGGGAAAAGAGGTATTATCCAGCCAGCAGGGGTTATTCCCCTTGGCTAGGATGGCTGGAGTCCTGCACTCACTAGAGGAAACTTTCTTATCCATAAATTATCCATCAGCCTCCTTCCCTGCCTGACTTCTGCATCCATGGCCTTGGATTTCCTTTTCCTCTCTCTTTACTGTTGAATCTCACAAGTTCCTTCAACCTCATCCCTTTTCCATGCGTAAAGCCGGATATTACCCTTCTACCCCAACTGGTGTTGGGGGTGACAATGAGTTGACTCTCAGTGATGCCCACTCTCATACTCTAGGATCATCAGTGATTTTAAAATATTGAACAGAGAGGGGCACATTTTACATCAAGATTGCATTCTAAAGTTGGTGTGTAAGTCAGAATTTACATAGCTGAAATTACCCTGGAAGATCCCTTGAGCCTCCCAGTAAAAAATGTAAGGTTCCATAGTCACAACACTGCACAGTAATATGTGTACACAGTAATATGCATAGCATATAACTAAAATTACGAGTGCAAAATACAATTCTGGAATATTTTAAATTATAAACAAGAAAGAGAGTGCACAGCTGAACTTGAATAAATTCAGCGGGGTGCTGATGCTGCTCGTCTGTGTCTTTTCCCCAACCCCCACAGGCTCTCCACACACCTCTAAATAGGCTTAAGGACTCCATTTACATGAAAAGGCAGACAGCTCCGGGAACCTTAGAGGCCTTCTCTTAAGATACACAATCACCACAAAAGGAAAAGGGAGAGCATTCTTTCACACAGATCTCTTTTCCTGTTTTTGCCTTGTGGCAGGAACAAAAGAAGATTTCTGAAAGAGAAAGCTGGTAAGAGCTGCAGGAAATCACTTCTACACTAGGCTGTGAAAGATGCCCAGCGTCAGGCTTCCTTTAGCTGCAACATCCCAGACATGCAAGAATCTGCCCAACCAATTGGCCTATGGTCTCCGAAGGATGCGCCAGCCTTAAGAGCAAATCAATTCCAAGGAACCATGCAGAATTGAATAAGAAAGGTGCATCCTGGGCAGCCCCGGTGGCTCAGCGGTTTAGCGCCACCTTCAGCCCCGGGTGTGATTCTGGAGACCCGGGATCGAGTCCCATGTCAGGCTCCCTGCATGGAGCCTGCTTCTCCCTCTGCCTGTGTCTCTGCCTCTCTCTCCTTCTGTATCCCTCATGAATAAATAAGTAAGTAAATAAATAAATAAATAAATAAATAAATAAAATAAAAGAAAGGTGCATCCTAGCTGAAGTCTGGGGTAAAACAAAGCTTATGTTAGGTGCTTAAGGATTAACGGAAGATTAATAATTTTTGTGAATGTGCTTATAGTTCTTTAAGAACTCATTCTCCAGGGATCCCCGGGTGGCTCAGCAGTTAAGCGTCTGCCTTCAGCCCAGGGCAAGATCCTGGATTCCTGGGATCGGATCCCACATCGGGCTCCCTGCAGGGAGCCTGCTTCTCCCCCTGCCTGTGTCTCTGCCTCTCTCTCTCTCTCTCTCTCTCTGTCTCTCATGAATAAATAAATAAGATCTTAAAAAAAAAAGATAAAAAAAGAACCCATTCTCCAAGTATATCTTGAAATATGGTATCCATGATTATTGTTAGTGATTGAATGTTCTTGTGCATTTGAGAAAACCAGCTTTGATCACTCTCCCTGCTGTCTTCTCCTTCCAGCTTCTTTACCCTCCGCACATACATAACACAGTGTCTCAATCACACTGGCTGCCTTTTTGTTGGAGAATTCTTCATGCTTATTTCTACCCCAGGGCCTTTGCATCAACTATTTCCATCTATCTTGAATGTTTTCCTCAGTTCTCCCCATGTTTGGATCCTTCTCATCATTTAGGTCTCAGCTCAAATTGTCTGCTCAAAGAAGCATTTCCAACTACCCATTTTATAGCAGCCAGCCTCTCTACCACACCCCACCATCTCCCTGTCATCACCTGCTTTGGTTTTATTTCCCTTGTCACATTTATCAATATCTAAAAATACTTCAAATATTTGGGGTTTTTTGCTTATTGTCTGAATCCCTCCACTAGAATGTTAATTCCTAGCTTTGCGTAGTGGCACTATCATAACCAATGAAGTTTAACCAAGGCGCAATTATTGCTAATAGAATGTAAATTCCTTGAGGACAGAATCTATCTTGCTGACCACTTTCCTCCATGTCTGGTTCATGCCAGGCTCAGAATAGGTGCCCAATAAAAATCTGATGAGAGAACAAATAATTCTCTGGCTAACTAGTCATAAAGCTGTGGGCCACATAGCCTTAGCCCTCCTGCTTGGACCACAGCATTAGGGCCCAGGCACCACGCATAACTGGTGAGTGCTATCTTAAGCACTAGGTAGAGGTCAAGAAAGAAAATGAAGCTTTAAGAAGTCAATTTGCAAGCCTAAAGTTATAGAGAGCCAGAATTATCAAAGAATTGATTGGTTTGAGGCTTTTCTATTTACCATTTCCCTCTCTGACTATTGAAAAAAGGGAAGAGATATCAGAGATGCAGAATTACCACCCATCAGGAATATCGAGTACATCACTGTCTGAGATCTCCAACAGAACCAAGTTCCCATACCATTAATGAAAACCTAGCTGCTGCTGCTGCTTCTTCTTCTTCTTCTTCTTCTTCTTCTTCTTCTTCTTCTTCTTCTTCTTCCTTGTATCATACTTTATTTTTTATTGAATGATTTTCAGTTATACTAGGGCATTTTAATTATTACAATCATTTTATAGTGGAGGAAATGGTGGCTCAGCAAAGGCATATAGCTAGTTGAAGGCCACACAGGTACAAAATGATAGAATTTGCTTTGTGAATCTTAAATGATAGTAAATCCCAGCCTTGCACATCCTAGTGTTCTCAAAAAATTTTTTAGATTTTTAAAAAGATTTCTATTTACTTTTAGAGACAGGGGTGGGGGGCAGGCAGAGGGAGAGGAGAAACAGTCGCCCTGCTGAGTACAGAGCACCCCCCCCACCCCCGTGCTCAATCTCACAACCTTGAGATCATGACCTGAACCAAAACCAAGAGTTAGAAGCTTAACCAACTGAGCCACTCAGGCATTCCTACTTCCTATCTTTTATTAGACATCTCCACTTGGATGTCCCACAAGCTTTTCAAGCTCACCATGGTAAAAAAGTCAACTCATCATCTCCATTCCCCACCATACAAATCTTGCTCTTTCTCCGTTCCTTATAACCTAGGGTTGCTCCTTCTAACTGGCCCAGGCAGACTCAGTAAGAACATAGGTTCTAATCCAGGATATTGTGGGGGAAGCAAACATGGTTATGACATAACCATTAGACCTGTGATGCTTTCTTACTTCAGTAAAAGAATATACCCACCTCCTTTTATGGTACCTGTTGAAATTCATTAAACGGAACTTACTAAGTACATTGTAGACCAGACATTACACAGAGTGCTACAGAGGACACTAAGATGAGAAAGAGTCAGTGTGCTCAGCATCAACAATTTACTTGACTATGGGAGGCATAAGGCAAACATAAAAACACAGGTTAACAGAAGTACCAGAAGAGGTCCAGAGAGTGCTCACTTCAAGAATCACTTATTACTAAAATGAATAATCCATTCAGAAGGTAATATACAGAAGGCTAATGGATCCAATAATAAATTTATGTGTCCCTATTATCTGAGCTATGGAAGGCACTGAAATAGCTAGCTAGAGAATCAAGGACGCAGTAGCATGATAGTAACAAACCATAATGAATGGGGAAACATACAAATACTTCCCAAAGTATCTTCCAATATGTTAGACATCATCCTTGTTACCTTTACAAGGATTAAGTAATTTTTATAATAACCACGTAAGGTAGAAATTCTACTTTTATCCTTGTTTTTACACATGAGAAATGTGGAGCCCAGAGAGTCATGGTAAAGGACATGAAGGGGAGACATCAGCATGGGACCCAATCTTGACACTCACCATCCAGTCCCCTTTTTATTCCCCACAATCATTTCCTTGATCACGATATTATATAACTCATCTGTGTGAGACAGAAAACCACACTCACATGAGTTCTCCAGATTCAGCCTTTTTGGTGATAAATACATAAACTTCCAAAACAGAGTCCTTGCCCTTGTAGAGCTTACACTGTAGTAGGGTACATTGTATTGGTGTATTGGCTGGAGGAATGACAAACAGGCAAATGCAGCTATAATCAAGAGGGAAATCCTATTAGAAAGATAGGAGATCATGTAAAATCTTGGAGGCCGTGGTATGAGTATTTTGGATTATATTCTAAGGGAGATGGGAAGCCACCAAAGGGTTTTCAGCAGATGAAGTGCTAGGACATGATTAATACACTAGAAAGACCACTCTTGGCGGCTATACCGGGAATAGATTTAAGATGGCAAAAGTAGAAACAGGAAAGCCAGGCTGTTATAATTGCTTAGATCATTAATGATGGTGACTTCGGTTAGAATGGTGAAGGGGACGAGACTATAGTTGAAAAACTGATATTCTGGGCAGCCCGGGTGGCTGAGCGGTTTAGCACCGCCTTTGGCTCAGGACCTGACCCTGGAGACCTGGAATCGAGTCCTGCGTCGGGCTGCCTGCCTGGAGCCTGCTTCTCCCTCTGCCTGTGTCTCTGCTTCTCTCTCTGTGTCTCTCATGAATAAATAAATAAAATCTTAAAAAAAAAAAAAAAGAAAAACTGATATTCTATTAGTCTGATTTCTTTCAGTTTAGGTTTTGTATTTTTTTCTGTTTCTAACTGGCATCTGTTACCTTTGAGTGAGCGCAGTGTCTAAATATGGGTCTAGGTATCAGTACTTTAATAAAAACAAATCCAAACTGCCTGAAGGTAACAATAATGTTTCATGTCCCTATATTAGACACTTTGATCTTGGCCTGCCACAAGCATATCTCGTAAGGGAGATCCTATACCTATAATCCCTTCTGTCAGTGTTGGATAGAAGGCCCAATTTCCCTCTCTCTCTCATTCTTTGGTATAGACAAATAAAATTTCCTGCAAATGTTTCTGCAGCATCAAGTGCCATCTTTCCTCTCCCCAGCCACGTTGTTGCTCCTATGCTCCCCAATTAAAATTCTAGAGCCTCTACTGCCAGTGGCCTTACATGGTCATATTTCAGACCGGGGTGTCCCTTTCCAGTTAAAGTTGACCAGACCAGTGTTAAACAAATGAGTCAAGGGTAAGAAGTGAGGGTGGAATTTGACAGTGGGTGGGATCCAGGAGGAGCTGCTCAGACTACAGTGGAGACATGTCAGTGAATAGGCTCCCCAAATTCCTGCTGCTCAAGTCCACCTTTTGGTATGAACCTCCTTGAAGCTCTACACTATCATGGTTTCTGTTCTTGAATTTCTAGGAGATTCGTCTTCCTTTACAGTAAACCTTCTTTTCATTTGAGCTAGCTTGAGTGGGTCTTTATTTCTCACAACCACAGAAGTCTAATTCAGTTAACAATGTATGAAAAAGAAAGAATACTACTCTCCATTAAGTAAACTGTCTCATGGGGATGGTCATGAACTGCCCTCAAACAGGCAACTTGTGGGAAAGCCTTGAGTAGGAATATGGTTGGAAAGGTACATTCATTGTTTGACACAACACAAACACACACACAATCTGACATCATGGTCTACATTGTGGATGCTATCCTTGAGATGACATAGTTTTATAAAATAAGTTATATTTGGAAAGAACTATAGAAATCATTATTAGTAATACACACACATACACCCACCCACATCCACACGCTATTTTATTAGTCAGTGAACCCACAGACTAAGTTTTATTAAAACATGAAGTCCATGGAAACTTTCCAGAGTCACAATAATTTTATTACTGACTGAAGAAATATATTTCTGGAATAAGTAAAAAGCAAAGAATCAAAACCAACAACTGGTTTCAAATCTTACCAACCATGTATTGTCATACAACTTCCATTTCTGAAACCCAGATACTTCATTGTTAAAAGGTGAGTAGTAATAACTTTCAGGGTTTTACAAGTATTTAAATGAAACCAATTATACTAAATATTTAGCATTATATCTGACACATAGAAGTATTAAAAAATATCAGTTTCCATCCTTTAGTTTGAATGTCTTTACTTTTCTCATAATTAATACATCTATTCATGAATCAAAAGCATTAATTATCTACTGTGTAATTCTCTGTGATTTTGTGCTTGTATTTGTATTTTTTTTAAAGATTTTATTTATTTATTCATGAGAGACACACAGAGAGAGAAAGGCAGAGACACAAGCAGAGAGAGAAGCAGGCTCCCCGCAGGGAGCCTGATGCGGGACTCAATCCCGGGTCTCCAGGATCAGGCCCTGGGCTGAAGGTGATGCTAAACCGCTGAGCCACCCAGGCTGCCCAGTATTTGTATTTTTTTAATAGACTGGTTATAAACTTCCAGATTCCAGGTGAGGACTTACTTTTTTAATGTTTATTTTTTAATTTTTAATTTTTTTTCCAGGTGAGGACTCTTGATGTATCTTAAGTGCTCAAGCTAAAAATCAGGAGATAATTTTTTTTAGGAGATAATTTTTTTTATTGCTTTTTGATATTCTGCTTTTCCATGTGATAGAGAAGACATGTTTTTTTTAAATATATGTACACCCAAAATAATACATATATTCCTGAAGAAGAATATTAGATCTTTCTTTCTCACAAAGTTAAACTGCATTACATTTATTGGTAATTCCTGGTTATTAAATAATTCTTTGGAGAGATAATATCTGTTCCATTTTACTATGTATTACTTTCTTTTTTTTTTTTTTAAAGTTTTCTTTTTTCTTTATTTACTTTTAGACTCCATAACCCATTTCTCTCCTCTACCCACCGCTCCCCCTATCCCTGGCAACCACCAAACTTGCTCTCTGGATCTATGAGTTTGTTGTTGTGCTGTTGTTGTTTAATTCTACATATAAGAGAGAATATGGTATTTGTCTTTCTCTATCTGGCTTACTTCACTTAGCATAATGCTTTTGAGGTTTATCCATGCCATTGCAAATAGCAAGATTTCATTTATTTCTATGGATCAATAAGATTTATATACACACACATGCATATATATACACACACACACACACACACACACACACACACACACACATCTTTATCTGTTTATCCACTGGTGGAGACTTGGGTTGTTTCCATGTCTTGCTTACCATAAATAATGCTGCAATGAACACAGGGATGCAGGTTTCTCTTTGAGACTGTGATTTCATTTCCTTTGGATAAATATCCAGAAGTGGAATTGCTGGATCATGTGGTGGTTCTATTTTTAATTTTTTGAGGAACCTCCATATTGTTTACCATAGTGGCTACAGCAACTTACTCTTTCAAAAACATGGAGTATAGAAGAAACAAAAGACACAGACTCTAAGTGCTTACAATTAAGTTAGGAGGCCAAAAATCATCACAGAGAACACATTAAAACCTTAATATGTCTATATACATAGAATGTAAGATTTTATAATAATTTTTAAATTTATTTTATAAAATAATAAAAATTTTAAAAATATTTATAATAAAAATTTTTAAATATTTTATTTATTTGAGAGAGAGAGTGAGTATGAGAGAGAAAGCAAGACCAAGAGCATGAGAGGGAGGAAGAGCAGAGGAAGAGGGAGAAGCAGACTCTGCTGTATGAGGTTTGATCCTGGGGCTCCTGGATCATGACCTGTGCTAAAGGCAGATGCTTAACTGACTGAGCCACCCAGGCACCCCTATAATGGAAATATTTCCAAAAAAATTACCAATCCTATAACCTTAACAAATCAGTTGTTTTCATTCATCCATATCCTTCTTATCTTGATTCACATATACACATTTTTATAATTTTGTATTCTGCTTTTATTGCTTACTATTCTACAAACATTCTTATCGATGCAGTCTTCAAAAATAATTTAATTTTAAATTGTTATCAGGAAATTCACAGTGTAGTGTGTATATTATAGTTGAACTAGTTATTTTCCCATTGTTAGACACTGAAGACTTCCTCTGTAATTAATGCTGCAATTAATTTCATTAGTGCATTGATCACTGTAATTTTTTTTTAGTTTCACATTTTATTACTTTTCCCTAGATCCTATATCCCTAGCAATAAAATGTTACATATGAACTTTGTTCTTAGAAATATCAATTACTTTTTTAAAAAGATTTTATTTATTTATTTGAGAGAAAGAGCACATGAGTAGTAGGGGTGTGGGGCAGAGGGAGAAGCAGACTCCCCACTGAGTAGGGAGCCCGACACAGGCTGATCCTAGGACCCTGAAATCATGACCTGAGCCGAAGGCAAGACACTTAACTGACTGAGCCACCCAGGCACCCCCAGATACATCAATTGCTTATAATCTCTATAATATGTCTTATGTGAATAAAACCAGATTTTACATTGACAACTTTAGTACTTATTGGACTCTATTAGACTGCTTCCTCTGCCAAAGTTTATCTTTTTTTATACAAACTGTCAGATCTGTAGAAGTTTAGTGGCAAGAGAGATTGGTGAAGGATTAAGACAATAGGAAAACCTCATGGAAGAGGCAGGATTTGACTCAGGCCTTGGAAATACAGTAGGATGGTGAACTGACCACGGAGAAAAGGGACACTACAGATAAGGTAAGGAGCTTGGGAGAAACCAAGTTGTTATAACCAAAGTATAATGACTGAGCAGTGTGCTTTATGGGGCACTTTCCCCAATATTAGTAGATATATCATGGGAGGATAGACAGACATAAAAATTGATACGTCCCCAACTGAAATTAATCCAGAGTCAGTCATCAGATCAGATGAAACATTTAATGAGCTACTTGATAAGTCAAAGAGATGACTTCAGATACTCAAGGCTTTCTGGCCAAATGAAGAGAGACCTCTAACTCCCTCCACAAAAAAACATTTAGCAGACAGCAGATGTCAATGGGCATGACAGAAATGGCCAGAAAAATGGCCACCCACATTGGCCAGGACAGGTTACAAACATGGTGGGAACTCAGTTATAAGGGCTGTAAGTCCAGGGACCAGCCCACAAATTCGTGCTGAAATATGATAAATCTAGCCATTTGTCAAATTCAGTGTGTCACCAGACCAAATCCAGTCAGAGGTAAGGTGCAGCATATATATTTTTTTGATTGACCACAGTATAATGTCCTGGATCCAGATGAACTTTCTTTGCACAGTATTTATTATTCTAATAAACTAAATGGAATGTTTAGAGATGACTAAAGCAATCTGATTGGCAAACTTACAGGGCATTAATTCTTCCAAGGTGACTGGTGCATAAAAAGTGAAACTATAGCACTCATGTAAACAATCCACCTGCCTCATTTCCCTCCCCCAGGCACCTCTAATTTTCAGCTTATGTTAGCTGTAAGACGAGCTAATGTTTTTAGTGTAGAAAAATGGCATTATTCCAGACATAGAACTTACTTTAAGAAAAAGAGGACAAATTGTATAGCCATACAGATTGTATCAATAGATATCCATGACCAATGACTAAGATGAACTGCTATTACATTTCAGCAGATAGGTGAAACCATGGCATAAGGATTTCAGAAACTAAATCCTAACTTATTAAGGCATCAGAAGTTCCACTTTAGGTGAAAAAACTGTGCGATAACTTTTGCCATAAATATGTATACTTTTGAACTAATCCCAAAGAAATGACCGCAACTCAACAATACATCTAATTGTCTCATCTTTTTTTTTTTTTAAGATTTTATTTATTTATTCATGAGAGACACAGAGAGAGACAGAGAGGCAGAGACACAGGCAGTGGGAGAAGCAGGCTGCATGCAAGGAGCCTGATATGGGACTCAATCATGAAACTCCAGGATCACGCCCTGGGCCAAAGGCAGGGGCCCAACCGCTGAGCCACCCAGGGATCCCTAATTGTCTCATTCTTTTAAAATAGGTACTCCCCTGTGGGTACTGTGAAAAATAAGAGTGAATGATTGTCTTATGAGACAAGTAGTTTGTAAAAGGAGCTGGATAAGTCAGATATGAAAGCAGGCTTTGAAACTATGGGTCAGACCAAGGTACACATGCTCTTTCACTTTCAAGCAACCAAGTAGGTGCCCTCTAAGGTCAATTCTTAATTATCTCCAGATAATTACCTTACACTTACCTTTGGCAGATCTTGCTCTCCACTTTTGGTTGATATTATTAACCCTTTCTATCAAGCCCTTTGTTTAGCCTTATTCCTAAATTCATTCTTAGACCCAAAAGAGGAAATACTTTTTGAAAATAGTTGAAACACAAACTCATTGTGATATCAGTGTTTTCAGAGTGGAGAGTGAGAGAAGTAAAGAGAAAGAAAAGGAGAGAGCATAGTTGATAGAAAAAGAGGATGAGGAAGAGGATGAGAAAGAAATGAGGAAGACAGAATGGAAAGAAAGAGGTACTCAGTGAAAAGCAGGGAGTATGAAAGGGGAAGGAGAGAGAAGGGAATAAGTAGTTCTAGTTATGATGATAAAGAGAATTTTTCTAGAAGTGAACAGATCAAGGCAATAGAGAGGGATGTGCTGGATTGTTTTTCTGCCCTTCCCAAATCGCCTCTTGATCACTCAGTACCTAATGAGCATTGATAAAGTCCAACAGTACACTTTGCATTCAAATAGATAGAGGCTCTTCATAATGTTTATCCATAGACCCTTTTGGTGGTTTGATGAAGCCTATGGATCCCCCAAAAAAGCGTTTCTAAGTGGATAAAAACATAGGACTACAAACAAAACCAATTTTATAGAAACTCAGTTTCTAAAATAATTTTTGAATATGTAAAATATTAGTAAACATGCTTCTGAATCTATTACATAGCAAAATCAGTAGTGGGTCTAATATGAATACTATAATGTCAAAGTAGTGATGAATATAAAAATATTTCAAGATATCTGAAACAACTAAAATGTCTTATTAAATATCTATAGTTTAAAATCACAAGTACTTGGGTAGCCTGGGTGGCTCAGCGGTTTAGTGCTGTCTTTAGCCCAGGGCATGATGGTGGGGACCTGGGATTGAGTCCCGCGTCAGGCTCCCCACATGCAGCCTGCTTCTCCCTCTGCCTGTGTCTCTGCCTCTCTCTCTGTCTCTCATGAATAAATAAATAGAATATTTGAAAAAAAAATCACAGGTACTTCTATTTTTTTTTAATTTTTATTTATTTGTGATAGTCACAGAGAGAGAGAGAGAGAGGCAGAGACACACACAGGCAGAGGGAGAAGCAGGCTCCATGCACCGGGAGCCTGACATGGGATTTGATCCTGGGTCTCCAGGATCGCGCCCTGGGCCAAAGGCAGGCGCCAAACCGCTGCGCCACCCAGGATCCCCTTAAATCACAGGTACTTCTAATACTACCATGGTTTGTTGCCTACATTCAAAATTGAAGGGAATGGTCAATTTCAGTTATAAAAGTTAGTGAAAATAGAGATGTAATTCTTTTCTTAACCAAATTCACGGATATCCTGAATTCAGAAGTGGAGAAGAGCAGGTCCATTCGCCCTAGGATAAGACATACTTATCCTTTTTTTTTTTTTAAGATTTTATTTATTTATTCATGAGAGACAGAGACACAGAGAGGCAGAGACATAGGCAGAGAGAGAAGCAGGTTCCTCGCAAGGACTCGATCCCGGAACTCTGGGATCACGCCCTGAGCCAAAGGCAGATACTCAACCCCTGAGCCACCCAGGCGTCCCTATTTTATTCTCATATAAATAATAAAAACAACTGGAAGACTTAGTCTCTCTTGTTTTATAAACCTTTTTTTTTTTAATTTTTATTTATTTATGATAGTCACAGAGAGAGAGAGAGAGAGAGAGGGGCAGAGACATAGGCAGAGGGAGAAGCAGGCTCCATACACCGGGAGCCCGACGTGGGATTCGATCCCGGGTCCCCAGGATCACGCCCTGGGCCAAAGGCAGGCGCCAAACCGCTGCGCCACCCAGGGATCCCCGTTTTATAAACCTTTTAATCTAGGAGCAGCATCAGATTCCACAAAATTATGCAGACCAAAGTTGCTGAGGAAACCAAGAACTCTGAAGAGATGCAACTGAAGAAACAACTAACATGAAGTAGCACTAATTATAAAGGCTTCAGGGGATCCCTGGGTGGCTCAGCGGTTTCGCATCTGCCTTTGGCCCAGGGCACGATCCTGGAGTCCTGGGATCGAGTCCCATGTCAGGCTCCCGGCATGGGCCTGCTTACCCCTCCTCCTGTGTCTCTGCCTCTCTCTCTCTCTATGTCTATCATGAATAAATAAATTTAAAAAAAATGATAAAGGCTTCTTGGAAAAAAAGAGTCCTTTCCAAAGTCCTAAAAAAAGTGTTAACATATTGGTGACGTTGACTAATTGAAAAAAATTAAATCTGAGCCCCACCTCATACCACACATTAAGGTGAGAGCCAGACAAATGAGAAGGAAATAAAATTAAAACTACTCAAAACATTAGGAGAAAATATAGGTATTTTTCGTCTTTGTTTTTAGTGATTATTGAGACAGAGTAGGATTTAGTATAGTACTCCAGGCTTAGCAAATATATCAGTAAAACATATGGCCATATAATGAAGTCGGGAAGAGTGTGGGTTTATAGACCAGACTGCTTGGGTTTATGCCACTTCTATTTATATGACTCTCTCTGCCTTAATTTCCTCATCAGTGAAATAGAGATAACATTACTTATCTCATAGGTTTGTCATAAAGAGTAAATATATATAAACTTATATATATAAAACAGTTGACATGGTAGCTAAGTGCTAAAAAATTATTATTATTATTATTACAGCCTCTTTAAAGGTCCTTTTAAGCCAAAAAAAATAAGCTATAAAGGAAAATACTAACATATTTGATTATATAAAAATTTAAGACTTGTATAATCTGTTATGGTTATCTGTTATGGTTCTATAAACAAAATTAAAAGACAAATGAAAAACTAAGGAAAATAACTGAAACAAATATGAAAGACAAAAGGTTAATAGCTTTACTATATAAAGAGTTCTTACAAATCAATATAAAACACATTAACATTCCAATAGAAAAATGAACAAAGGACATAGACAACTCACAACAGACAAAATACAACACGTAGACAATTTGTTCAAAAAAAGATTTAAGGATCAAGAAAATACCTAAAGTAAAATGTTAAATAGAAAAATATTGGACCAAAACTATACACACTGTGTCAGTTTTGTAAATATTTGCACAAATACATTGAAAAAGAAGGCATGGAAGAAAATACAGGAAAATGTTAAAGATGATTCTAGTTAGAGGATTATGAGTAAGTGATTTTTATTTTCTTCTTCATATTTTTCTGCCTTTGTGGAGAATTTGACCAAATTTTCAAGGAATATTCCTTCTTGATTAAAAAAAAAAAAAACAACATAACACAGCATTGCTTGCAATAGTGAAAAATTAGGAGCCATCTAAATGTCAATCAATAACAAATAGGTTAAAAGTACACATAATGCATATGCATGTATTCAGTATGAATAGGCAGCTGTTAAAAAGAATACAGTATATTTCTTTCTCCAATGTTTTTACATAACACTGCAGAAACAAACAACTTGCAAAACAGTTTATTTAAGCGTGACCCCATTAAAAATACTGTGTCTATTTCTCCATTATTTGGCAAAAATACGTGTGTGTGCACGCACGTGCACATACACATGCATGAAAGGAAGGGTGGTGAAAGAGAAGTAGGCAAATAGATTAAGGCCTGGAGGGAGTATATTTAATTTCTAGAATCTAAGATAGGCCCATATTCACATGTAAGTTCAAAAATACATATCCAAGCTAGAGTTGTATACTCAATTCCTTCAGCCTGCAGAATTAAAAGAGGAATCTAAGCTCTTTCTCTTTTGTAGAAGCTGCAAGAGACCCTTTAGAAATAAGGGACTAAAAAAGAAAGGCTATTGGCTGTGAAACACTCCTTTTAAATTCTCAATAAAAATCAGTTCCTTCCTGCGCTTTACAGGTTACAAAGGCTTCCCCAAATGGCAGACAGATCAATCTTTATGTGCATGGCTGAATGAGAACTGTATTCAGTCTAAGAGACACTGGTGTTTTTCCCATAATATCAGAAAATGGAGCATTTTTGCATAAGTGTGTTAGCATAACATCTTTAAACAACACTATTCCTTCTCATTATTGAAAACAACAGTATTTACACTTTTATAAGGGTTGAGCTAAAAAAGTACAGCACTAACGTCTGAAAAAAATCATCAGGGCAATGAGCAAAGACGCTGAGCCCAGCAGACAGGGAAGCAACTTTAGGTGGCTCACGCACACAGAAGAACAGCTGTGATGTTTGCAGGGCACTTCAGAGAACAGAAGCCCATCATGGGAAAGTCTCTTTTCTTAAAATTATTTCCTTTATTCTGTTCTCCTAAACATTAGAGTCAAGTGACAACTCCTCCACATTCCTTCAAAAGTTTCAACAGGTTTTAAGCTATTTACCAGCATTTAAAAGAGAAAAAGACTTTTCCCTTCTGTAGCTACACTCCCCTCTAAAAACACAACACATGCTTGGCTCTTTCACCTCATGCTTTTAAGAAGGAATTTTAATGGGATGGAGCTCCTCGAGGTGCACAAACTTAGGGGGGAGGAGCACAATAGTAAATTACACAAGAGTCTGAGCCCACTGGTCACTGCCAGTGATGTTAAATCCATAAACAAAATCTGTCTTACAGGAAAAAAAAATTCCTCCTTGAAAGGTGCAACAGAAGAAGATGAATCGCTTCTTTTTCTTTGGGTCTGTCATACAACAGCCAAGGACTTGGCAATGATTCCAAACAGCAGGGCCTTGACAATTGGTCAAAGACAAAGTTGTTTTGTCCAGCATCTCTCTTTTCTCTGGAAGCATTTTCTTCCCAATTAATATAAGTTATGAGGCTTTACTGGAGAGCTCAATAAACAGAGACTCAAGAACATTTGTTGGCTCTTTAATGCTGAAAACCATGGTAAGCTGATATCTATAGCTTGTGTCCATGAGGGTGCAGGTGCCAGGACTTCTGGTCACCCATTTCTCACAACCCTACCACTGCACTAGGGCTGAGCTCCCAGCTCACCTCTGCCATCCTATTTTGCCAATATTCTCTCTTCTCCTATGAATGCACCCCTCCACATCTGCCATATTCCTCAACTCTACCCTTCTTACAGTTTGACCCCAGCCACTCTGGTCTCTGGTTTTGAGATATCATTTGTATGTAGGTATAAAGTCCTCAGTGAATTAATGGTGGTTGTTCTGAGACTGTGAGCAGGGCTGGGTACACCTATTTTGGATGTGTTTTTTTCCCCTATGGATAAAAATAATAGAACCACTACCAATGTGTTGTTCACTTTGGAAACACAAATCCAGAGACTTTTGCAATATATGAGGACATCTAATTAAAGATATTGTTTAAATTAAGGTTATTTCCCTTAAAAGTAAACTATATAGCTCTATACCTTGAGCATTATGAGAAAATTAATCTTCTTGACTCAGAAACAAATATAGCAGCAAGCCATGACTCATTTTTACCATTGTTCTATTCCAGAAACTTAAAAGCATGGCCTGCATAGTGAAGATCCACATAAAAATGCACAGACACATTTGCTGTAATCCTAAGAGCAGAAGATATCAATTAATTGGGGGGTGTGTGAAAATAAAGACAGAACAAATGGTGGGGGGGGAGAGTAGGAGGGAGGAGTGACAAACAACAGCAAAAATATCATAAATAATTCAGAATGGATGCTAAATACAAAAGTGGGAGCAAAGCCAGGCTATAGTTCAGAGACTGCATCTAGGGTTATTTTGTGCAACACATTGATTCACTAAAGCACCAAAGCGGCTATTGAAGGAAACAATAAAAAGGTCCCCTCCCCCTGGAAATTTGAACCCTGCTTTGGAATTTTTATGACATTTCATTCTTAACAAACAAGAAAGTCTCACAATCCTCTTCCAGCTTCAAAGCATCACCATGGTGGTGGCCTGTGATAGATATCCTGGGTCTGATTTATATATGTTGTTTCAGGTATTCTCAAAAGTCATATGGTTTACTCTTTATTAAAGAGAAGCAGCTCTGTCAAGCAAACAAATAAACAAAGCCTCCTTCTCCCTAACGTGTGAGCTTATCCTGATTCCTGCCACTCACCTGGGTCACTTCAACAAGCCCTTAAGTCACCAGTGCCTTCTCTGAAAAAGTAGGGTCATACAAGTGGCCTCAGCTACAAACCAAAAATACTCCAAGATTCCCAGTTGGAAAATAGTGTAGAGTGTGGTATAGGTAGGTGTGTAAAGCTACAGTCCAGTTACTCTTTGATGCAACAAGTGGGCTTCTGAAAAGTCAAGGTTTAAATACTTTTTTTTTCATGTTTGTAAATGGAATCATTTACAATTCACATCAGGAACTTGCTATTTAATGAAATCCTATTGTGTTTCCAGCTGTAAAGGACAGAATGCCCCCGTAATTAAAATAAAATCTTTTTTGACTAATTTTAGACATTCAGACTTGGCTTTACTGGAGTTCCTTTGGGGATCCCTGGGTGGCTCAGCGGTTTGGCCCCTGCCTTTGGCCCAGGGCACAATCCTGAAGTCCCAGGATTGTGCCCAGGGCACAATCCTGAAGTCCCAGGATCGAGTCCCACGTCCGGCTCCCTGCATGCAGCTGGCTTCTCCCTCTGCCTGTCTCTGCCTCTCTCTATGTCTATCATAAACAAACAAACAAACAAACAAACAAACAAATAAATAAATCTTTAAAAAAAATCTACTGGAGTTCCTTTATTTAGCGTCTACATAGGGTGTTCTCACTGGTCGTATGCAGTTGTGTCTTAATGCTACTCTTTTCTTTGTCAGCAAAAACTCCAAGAAGAATTTCTGTACTCCTAGTTTCTGCTCTTAGCAGCATGGAATGACGAACCTGGTACTGCTGCTTTCTTTACTTTGTGCTTCCTGTGGCATGGGAGGTACCCAGGGAGACAGACACTTGAGTGCTGAGACATCAGCAAATCATTAGAAAAAGCACAAAACAAAACCTAAATTGGACGCGACGTTCCCCAGGCCATGCAACGATATTGCTAAACAAGCTAAAGAGCTGAACCACCATCAGGCTGTTCTTTGAAAACAAAAACCTGTTTTGTATACCTGAGTCAGCGAGGGCAGCATCTTCAAGCCGGCCTAGCTCGGCCACTGCAGTCCCCCTGCCAGAGCAATAGACACCACTCAGGGCAAAGGCTCAGGAGCCTTTCCCCTAGGCCCTCGATGAGCCGCTGGCACTCAGGGTAAGAGTGCCAGCACCACTGGGGGCATCCATCCCAAGCTGCCATTTCAAAGCAGCTGCCTGCAGGCCCTGTCTGCCCTCTGCTACATGAATGCAATGGGGCAGAAAAATTAAAATGCTGGGGAGCTGGGGGAAAAAAAGAAAGGAAAAAAGAAAGAGGGAAACCTTAAAGGCAGTATCTTGGAAGCATATGTTTTCGAATCACTGCAGCCAGTTCCCTGTCAAGAAAATATTGGCCAGGTTGTCTGGTCCGATCTCATGCAGCCACAGATGGCTTCTGCCTCACTATTCAGGTCCCTCCACCGAAAGCAGCAAGAAACAAAGGATACCCTACTTCGTGGTGTAGTCATTCTGCCACCTAGTGTTATACGTGAAAACAAACACATGACTACTTGCTGTCTTAAAAGAGGAAAGAGTCAAGAATATTGCTAATTGCTTTTTTCTCCCCTTTCTAAAAAAGAACATCCTTCATTTATGCTTACAGCCTGAGGTGGTATCACCAATATTTACAATAGTCTTTTTCTCATATGAATGGGAAGCCAGAGAGCATGAGATCTGCAGTTTAGAATGTGAAGGAGAAAGGAGTGTAGCCCCACAAACCCATTCTAATGATTTTTAAAAGATCTATCCCTCAATATAAGGAGGAATGTAAGGTAAGGGCAATACCTCCATGTAAGGTAAATACTACAAATACAATAATGCAAATCAGGAAGTGAAACCACCTAGGCCTAGGCAGGGACAGCCTACCCCTGCACTTTCTGTCCTGGAGAAGAGAAGAAAAGGCAGAGAAAAGAGGCATTTCTATTTAAGGTGTTATCACTTCTATAGCTAACACACAGGGAGGTAATGAAATAAGCTGCAGCCTTGGAGAGAAAGTCTTGGGTTTGAGTTGCAATTCTGTAGCTCCCTAGCTGGGCTGGGTGGGTGGCTCAGTATCGCTGCAAGGTGAACTGTTTTACTAAAAAACAACTGTACTTATGACTCCTCTTTCTGCTTTCACAAAACTGTCCTAGAGGATCAATTAGGTTATGGACATGAAGGCATTCTGTCAACTATAAAGCATTACGAAGACCATTTCCCCAAGTTATTATTCCCTTCTCTGGTTTATGGTTGTCACTGATGTGTAATGTGGCCCCCTGTGTAAAGGGTTTGTGTAACCAACTTGTCCTAGAGTGCTAGTGTTTATTCTCAAATAAAGTGCTTTTATGGCTAAAAGAAATATTAAGTAAGAAATGTTTGAATATTTATGCAACATATGAAAATATCCCCCCACTTGACTAATGAAGAATCAGCATTATAGTTTAAAATCCGATTGCTCCAAATGTTTCTCCTTAAAATTATGTTCCTTTGAGAATGATACGGTTATCTTGATGAGCTGTTTCACCAAGACTGACATAGTCGTCCAAGTTCTTAAAGTTACAGAGAGCCTGAACTGAACTTTCCCTCTCGTGAGTATAGCCTGCACAGTGATGATCATCGATCTAGCATCAGGAACTCTCATCTTTTGTTTCTATTCCCACATTAACCAAGTCAGGCAACTGCAAGCAAGTCACTTAACTCAATTTCGGTTTCCAAATGTGCAAAATGTAAGGGGTGGAATAAATAACTGCTCTTTCCAGTTCTATAATGAAAAGTTGTTCTGCTTTTGATATTGAAATTCAAAGAAAATTCAAAGCTCGAGGTAGACCAGCTATACTGTAATTCTTCAGAAAAATCCTAAAAGTTATATAAATTTCCAGCCACGGGACAGGGGGACAGCCTCAAGAGAGATGGCCACTGTAGAATGGGTGTTTTTGTGTCCTCTATCAGAATCTCTTAAAGCTGTTCAGAAACCACTGTGGGCTAAAACAAACAGGCTGCAAGAAAGTGCTTACCCAGCCACCTACCTAGGCTTTCAAAATGCCAAAGAAAGATTTTGCTTCCATTTAGCTTTGAAAACACAGTTTTGCTCTTTTTAGTAATATTTTTAACAATGCCAAAAAAAGAGTTCTATTTATCCAGATTTCCTCCCTTCCTACAAATGTCAACATTACTTGGGACTACAGCACAAACAGCCTGGAGTTTTCATGATGTGAACATCAGACCAAAGTCACAGTGCAGAGGGATCAAACTTGGAATATGATTGCCAATAAAGGGTACCACTTGTGCCTAGAAAAAGCCAGCCATTGATTCCTCTGTCAGAAATCACAACCACACTGGGTTTACCAGCTCTTCTTGCCATATGGAAGCCACCTTATTTTAAATGTCCCAGATTCCCTCTCCCCTAGGGTGATGCCGTTGCCTAGTCTTGTAAAAAATGCTTAGCTTTGCTCAATACCCCTACCCCCACCCCCCACTACCCCAGGGCTGCTATGTTTGTGTATGTCCTGGCATATTTGGGCTAGGAAGATTTAGTCCTTACCCTTCCCCCACGGACTGGAACTCCCACCACCCATATCAAAAGGATTTTTTCAGGCCTTGCCAATAATCTCCTGGAGGCCTTGGAAACAAACTTAATCACGGTTCTCATCAATCTTTCTCCTCTGGCCAAATAGAGCCAGGAGGAAAGGTGGTGCTAGACTCTTTTATTTTCTCCCTCAAAACACACTTCTGTCCACAGAGTTAGGCCCACTATGGGTTCCTGGGAGCTAACACTTTTCTGAGGAAAGTTCTGGGATTTCACATTTGCCCCAAACCAAATGCATATGAAACTTTAAGTCTAAATTCCACAGCGCCTTTTAAAAGGAGGGGCCTTGCCTCCCCTTGGCTTACAAAAACCCTGAAGGCTTGTTGTAGCTCATTCATTTTGGCAGTTTTCCAGGACAGCTGACAAACTGAAAATAAGCACACTGCTGTCCCCCCTTCTCTACTCCCCATACCACCTTCCCCCATTCCCTGACAACCAGTACTCTTCACTTACACACGCAGACCCCAGAGAGTCAGACATACTCTCAAAATAACGTGTAGGTGAACACCATCTCTGCCTAATTGCTCAGAGTTTAATAGTGATCTTAAACATTCCTGGTTTGAGATTACAAATGTCAGCCATCATTAGTTAAATCAGACTATGGGATTAGAGCCCTGCTCAATATGTGAGAGTAGGATTTCACCTTTTGGGGATCTGTATCCAAGGTCAAAAATCTCCTTTGAGACAGGCCTACCTCCACTCCTAAACTGCCTCTGTGTTTCTGTCTGTTTTGATAATCAACAGGAAAAGATATACAGGATAACTGTTGTCATACAATTTGAAACCAATATTTGAGGCAGGCCTCTCCATGCTTGGGAATCCCTGTTGGAAAGCTGATTTGGGAGAAGGATGTAAGCAGTATCATATGCTAGCAAATCCCACCAATGCTATAAAATCTGAATGATGGACTCCAAGTAGACAGCTGGGCCCCCACAGAAGGCACCACTGCCAAGGACCACTGATACATCACAAATCTGATCAGCCATAGCTGGAAGTCTACTTGACTCAAACTTATCAGCAGGTCCAGTTCCCCAAATAGGGGAGGGGAAATAGGCATCCAGTTTGTAAAGCCTTCTAGAAAGAACCACTTTCTTAGAATTATTAAATTTATATCTACCTCGGTAGGTACCTTATGGGACCTTACCCTGCCTGGGGCTTCTCTAGATTATAATATGAGTGGAATTAAGACCCCTAGGATCAGGTCAAGGCCTGATGGTCTAGAGAGGATAGAGGAGACAATGAGGATGAGGCCACAGTTTTGCCTAGGTGTTTTCACCTTGGTGTCAATCAGTGTATTTCAGCTCTTTTGTGTTAGGATATTTTCCAACAACTCCTTCGAAGAGAAAGATCATAAGCCTTTCATACCACCCCCATTCAACCATCCAAATGTTAGAAGATTATTTTCTTTATGAAGTATGCTGATTAATTGCCAAGGCAACACCTGTGCATCCCCTTTTTTTGCTATGGGAAGCATTCTAGGAAATTCATGTACAAGACTGCCCAGAGATCACCCACCCATTGGCTTGGAATGCAGTGTGACCAAAGGCATTTCCAGAGAGCTCACAGGGCACAATGGCCATGCATGCGTGGATTTGCTGGATGGATTAGACAAACCAACCGCAACCTTTCCATCTTTTGTTTCGATTCCTTCCAGTAGATTGGCCTTGTTACCAATACTGATGCCAAGACTAGCAATTGCTTGCAACAAAGAATTGTTGTTAACCCCTACCCCCTGTTTCATTCACCCTAATTATTCTCCAACAATACAATGGCTTCAAAAAGCCTCCAACTGTCCAGCAGACACTATGGGCCAGAGGAATCACTGAACACAGGCAGCCTATCAATAAAAGACAATACTGAAGCAGCTTCTGTCTGGGTATTAGCTGCATCTTCCCTGAGACAATGGGAGAGAGAGCTCAGGGAATAAAAAGGAAGTCCTACCCTACAGATCTTTTGTTTGTCTGCCAATGCGGTATCTGTTCCAAGTTCTTGGGCATATCCTTTACCACTCCCGAATACAGGGAAAAGCCTCCATTTCCTAGGAAATGCAGCTTCTATGTTTTTGATGAATTCTTATTGTAGCCAAATCAAGACTTCAGTGAGGATTCTGGTTAAGACTTTTTGTTTTGTTTTGTTTTTTTGTTTTTTTCTAAGATTTATTTATTTATTCATTCAGAAAGAGCGAGAGAGAGGCAGAAACACAGGCAGAGGGAGAAGCAGGCTCCATGCAGGAAGCCCGAGTGGGACTCGATCCTGAGTCTCCAGGATCACACCCCGGGCTGCATGCGGCGCTAAACCGCTGTGCCACCGGGGCTACCCGACTTTTTTTGCTGTTGAAGGTCAAGTACCTCTTATATACCAGAGATCTGTGGGCCACTGAGATAATTCTTAGTAAGCAACAGCAAAATAGTTATGTTCATAATATTTAAGATGACAGCACAGAGCCCGCAAACCTATCAGCATTTTTGTTCTGTTTTTTGCTTTTTTAAACAAATAACATGGGTTAACAGAGTAAATGAACAGATAAATAATGGGATGGAAGCAGGCCATCGTGAAAGGAAACCTGTTTAAGAAATTGAAATTGAAAAAAAAAAAAAGAAATTGAAATTGATAAAATAATCCTGGAAGTTTCCAAACAGGGAGAAAATAAAGTCAGCAGCAAATGAAATGAGAGGAAGCTTCTCTTGATTACAAATCAACACATAATTAGATTGGGATGCACCCATGGTGATGAAACGTCAGTGGAAATAAAAGGTCAGTTGTTTCCAATACTCCATGCTGTCCATCCCATGTTTAAGGAGAACAGACCAACACAGTGAACCAGAATCCCAAAGATATTCCAGAATAAAGGGGACTCATTATAGTCTATTTGAGTCATCAAGTAGTGTATGTCCATATGTAAATGGAACATGGGATCTGGAATGTGTATAATATGTCAATTACTATGGAGCAATTGAAGCAATAAAAACCAAGTCTTCAAACCATGCCCACAGTAGAGCTATAAATAAGTGAACGAAAGGAAACTGAATTCCCCAAGGAAGGAAAAGGCTGGATCAAAAAAAATCAGCAAACTCTAGACCTCAGAAAATACAAATAACACCAACCATGACAACTTAATTGTTACATTACCCATTAATTTTCACATGCCGGTGACCCAACCAAAATGAGAAACTGTTAAAAATGTATAATCATATGCAGAAAGTTGCTTTTTGCCTAAAGATTTGTATAATGCAAGAAAATTTACCATAGGAAAAAGTTTGAACAGTATGTTATATGAGGAAGAAAAAAGAAACTTCAGTTAACTAGAACTTGTGAAGGTTAAAAAATGTAACCACCTCGAAGATAATGTAACTAACTAGAAAACAGGCTGCTAATTCTAGGCAAGTTTTCAGTGCATTTTCAAAAATTATAATATCAAATACTATGGCTACAAAAAAAGGAAAGAAATGTCATTGATTATCATATGTGAATCAAAGAGTGATTTAAAAGTAACTGGTATTGCTTTGCTTTAAAATCTCTCATATGTAGTCCCAGCTTCTAGACATAAATTATTTCTGAAGATCATGTCTTAAATTAATAAGTGTGATAATAATGCATAAGGTACACACTACTTGCGGTGTCATTAGTTGGTAGATATTGAAGTGCACTATCCAAAAGCCCCTTCAAGGAAGGACTTGGTGTACAGCCATGGTCAGCAGACAGCCTCTGACATCAGCTCTTTTAGGGTCAGCCTCAGTTTTAGAGGGTCTCCTTGACCAAGGTCATGCCCTTGAGGAGTAGAACATATCCCTTAACTAAGAGGCTCAGTGGGGGTTGGGCTGGGTATAAAGGCCACAGCAAGTTTTAGAGTGAATAGGTTAATAATGTTGGTTCTCTATTAGTCTAGTGGGGGGACTTTTTTTTGTTTTTATGTACTCTAGAACTTGCTCCATGATTGGCTGATGCTCTGCTAGGTCTTTAACACAGCTTCCCCTGCTCAATCCTGCTCCTTTCCCTTCTTTTCACAAGTGTTGATCCCTGCAACATCTTGTATCCAAAGTCTACCCTGTATCTGCTTTTGTAGAATCCAATCTGAAACAGTTAACAGCTCCAAAGTTCATTCATTCATTCAACATATAACAAATATCTATCTATCTATCTATCTATCTATCTATCTATCTATCTATTATCTATCTATCTATCTATCTATCTATCTATCTATCTATCTATCTATTTCAAGTAGGCTCCATGCCCAGTGTGGAGCCCAGCCTGGGGCTTGAACTCATGACTCTGAGTTTAAGACCTGAGCTGAGACCAGAGTCAGGCACTTAAACAACTGAGCCACCCAGGTGCCCCAACAAAATATAACAAATATTTATTAAACACCTATTATGTGCCAGGATACTGGATACTACGTTCTGGATACTACGGATTCAGTGCTAAGTAAATTGCTGCTGCTACTGGGCCTCAATTCCAGCAGGGAAAACAGGCAGTACATATAAAAGCAAGTAAATGTGATCAATTCACACAGTGATAAATGGCCAGAAGAAAATAAAATAAGGTAATTAGGGTAGAAAGTGTATAGAGGAGGTAGGAAAGGGACTGCTACTTTAGCTGGGAAGTCCAGGGAAGTCTCTAGAAGATGAATTTCTAGCCAAGATGATGGGACATGCAGCTGTGAAGATCAGGTATGATAGCATTCCAGGCAGGAATAGACTATTGCAGATGCAAGGGTCTGGAGACAAGAACAAGTCTGGCATGCTGACGGGAGATTGGGAAGGCCAGGAGGTTGAAGTGCAGTTTTAGGAGATGAAGTCAGGGAAAAAGGTGTGGACTAGCTCACATATCTTTGTTACTGGACACTCAGTAACTCAACAGACCTATATCTTATTTATCTGGTTAAGAGCACAGGTTTGGGGGCAGACAATTTGGGTTCAAATTCTGGTTCTAACACTAACTAGAGCTGGATAAACTTGAACAAGTTACTAACTCCTCTGACCTACAGTTTACATGATAATACACTGATAATTTCTTCCTCAAAAGGTTGTCATGAGTATTAAATTGTGACAAGTACTTACTTAGCATAGTGTCTAACACCTAGGAAGGGCTCAGAAATTGTAGCTATAATTTTTAATTCCAGCAATTAGCATACTTTCTAACATTTAGCAGGCATTCAGAAAGTGTGTGTTGACGAAGTAAGACAGAATCCTGATTGCTCATATATTCTATCTTCCTCTGTGTGGACATTAGAGGAAACAATCAAATTCAAACTGAGAAGACAAAATGTTGACAGAGAGAGTTTTATTATTTATTTACTCAATATTTATTAAGCACTGACATGTTTGAAAAAGACTTCCAGCTTCATGGGACTTACAATCTAGAAGGAGAAATAAAATCTATTTTTTTCTATTTTCCAGGCAATCTGGGACAAGTACCATCTAGTAGACTATCCAGGAGTTCAGAGATTGGAGGTCCCTAGCTAGAGTGGCTAGGGAGGGTACCTTGAAGGGTAATGGGATTTTTGACAAGCAAAGATGAGAAAAGAAACTCAGCCAGGGCAAACAGAATTGACTAAGCCACGTGTAATGTGTAGAAGGTAAATGCATCTTTAGGGAATGATGACTAGCCCAGACTGGCTGCAGGGAGGGAGTTTATACTGGGGAGCAGGGAGAAATAGGTCTGGGAAGAACAGTGGGGACTAGTCTGGAGGGACCTAAGCACCAAAGCACAGGGGGTGAGAGCCAGAAGAGCTTCAGAGTCAAGGTGAGGTCACACTGAGACAAACTGATCTGTCAGCTATGTGGAACGCTGACCCAAGCAAGGGTACTCTGGAGATGGGGTGGACACTACAAGTCATTTAATCCTGATAATAACCCAACAAGTATTCTTCAATAGGGAAAGTGAGGCAGTGTGTGCCCAAGGTCTCAGAGCTCAGAAGTGGTGGGGTGGGGTATGAATTCTGACTCCAGAATTCATAAAGAGAGAAACATGATGAGGCAGGAGGAAGCATGTGATGGTCTTGGGGAAATATACATGGGCTGGGCTGGGCTGGGCTGGGCTGCGTGGGGTGGGGTGGAGAGAAGGTGGGCAGAAACAAGTTTTTAAAAAATAAAATCTGGGGTGCCTGGGTGGCTCAATCAGCTGAGCATTTGACGTTCAGTTTAGGCTCAGGTCATGATCTCAGGGTTGTGGGATCGAGCCCCATATTGGGCTCCACACTCAGTGTGGAGTCTGCTTATCCCTCTCTCTCTCTTCTCCTCCTCGTCTTCTCTTTCTCTCTCTCAAATAAATAAATAATAATAAATAAAATCTGAGACCACAAAGAACTTGAATTTAAATGGAACCTGTATTTATTAGACTTAGTCAAAATGATGAAATCAAATATTTTTTCATGACATTATGATTGACAGTTTTCTTTTTTTCTCTCTTTTTAAAAGATTTTATTTATTCATTTGAGAGAGAGTGAGAAAGGGAGAGAGAGAGCACAAGTAGAGGGAGAAGCAGACTCTTCTCTGAGCAGGAAGCCCAATGTGGAGCTTGATCCCAGAACCCCAGGATTATAACCTGAGCTGCAGGTAGATGCTTAACTGACTAAGCCAGGCAGGTACCCCATGACTGACAATTTTAAAAGAGCATAAATATATTTTTTCATAACAAAGGAATAAAACAAAGAGAAAGAAATGGAGAGAGAGAAATAATTTTTTTTCAATCCTGAGTCCCAATGCTGACCAGCAGCTTACAAGATGGAAGAACATGCCACTTGGGTCTGTCAACGTACTAGAGAAGATGTCATAGAACAGGCCTTGGTGAGTCTTGGAGTTTAAAGCCATGACAACATATAGCTACTGGCTAACAGAACAAATGATAAACATGTAAAGATGTGAAGCTCATTGGAATTGCCTTTCTCAGCAGACATATCACAGAAGAATTGGGTTTTATTTTAGTTTAATGCAATCATCTATGTAAGGTGACCAAAACAACTGCCTGAGACAAAGCAAATGCTAGTTCCTTTGCTTTTCCTTCTTGGCTTTTTCCCATCCTATCCTACACAAAGGTAATATAGATAACCTTTCTTTCTCCAATAGCTTCATTTGGAAAAACATAAAACAGTTCTATAAATCTACAGAATGAAAAACATCAAGGCAAGTTTTCCTGGGTGAAAGTCCTTGAGTTCTGGCATCATTTATAAGTGAGTTGGGATGGGTATGAAAATAGAACCTGTTTCTTTGAGAAGTAAATGAAGGCAGGGATGTGAGCAAATATGGAGCCACATGAAAACAAGAGGTCTTTTATACTACGGACACTTTATCTTTATTCTATTAGTGACTCACCATAAAGAACAAGTTCCTGTGCCAGTTGAAACCTCTAACTTCTTTCGTTAAAGAAATAATCATTCTTTATTACCATTTTACCTCCTAGCAATTGATGAGTACAGCGCTTCTAATGAGGTATTAGGTAAGCAAAAGTATTGATCCTCCATATGCTGTAGATGAAGCACACTGGACACACACATGAGTTTGGAATCCTAGTGGTCTATGCTGCTCATGCATATCATCTTCTCTTTCTGTCCATCCTCCCTGGGCAGGTAGTCCCTAGAAGTTTCTGTTTATTGTCTGTCTGTCCTTACGTGGTTGTGTAAGAAGTATGGAGTTGAGGCTGTTAAGAGCTTCCAGATCCTTAGGTGTAAGGTACTGTTTTAAGTCATCCTACCCATTATGGAAAGAGCAGGCATAGGCTGTGGCTCTAACTATATCCAATGACGCCTGTTCTGAGGTGAAGGAAACTCAAGATCCAAGGCAGTCTTTATGACTGCAGATATCATGTCCAGGGTAATAAAGGGTGCCCTATAAAAATCACTGCTGCAGATAAAGAGGGGCTGGGGGCTCCTGCAGAATTTCAGTGTCATGCTTAGTGAAAAGATTGCTCTGCTCCAGATGCCCATGTGGATGCTCTTGTGGCCAGACTTTGGCCTGGTAGACTCTGTAAAAGTAAGAAATGCAGTGGGCCAGAACAATGTGGCTAATGTAGCTTTTACATATCCAATCTGAGACCTTCCATCTTTTTTTTTTAAAGGTTTTATTTATTTATTCATGAGAGACACGGAGAAAGAGGCAGAGACACAGGCAGAGGGAGAAGCAGGCTCCACGTAGGGAGCCCGATGTGGGACTCGATCCCAGGACCCTGGGATCATGCCTGAGCCAAAGGCAGATGCTCAACCGCCGAGCCACTCAGGCATCCCACCTTCCATTTTTTTAATTCAAATATTGAATTATACTCAGGGATGCCAAATTTTTTCAACTATAAGCCTTGTCAGTAAAGTATATTTAAGGGGAAAATGGAACAGAATATTTTAAATGAGATTGTTGAAACATCTGATGATAACAGATTCTTCTGAACAATGAGGTCTTGTGTGGCTCTTCTGGCTGGAGATGATTACAAAGAATGCTCCAGAGTCTTAGGCTGGATCAGTATCCCTGCACGGGGCTGCCAGAATGGGTGGGTGGAAGTGAGAAAGATTGAAAGAAGAGAGAACAGTAGACAAAAGAAGAGAGTAGTGAGATGAAGAAAATATATCAAAGTTGGGTACTAGAGTGGGTTTCTGGGGCTCAGTGAAAGAAAGAAAGAAAAATGGCCTATGGGGAAGTACAGCTTCTTGGACAGAAGCAGAACCTGAGTCTGGCACAGGACAACTGACTCCTTCCTTGGAAGATCAGTGTCTTGGTCTGCACAGGCTGCTATAACAAAGTACAGTTAACCAGATGGCTCAGGAACAACAGAAATTTATTTCTCACAGTCCTGGAGGCTGGGAAATCCAAGACCAAGATGCTAGCAGGGCCATATTCTCATTCTTTTCCAAGCTACAGACTGCTGTTTCTCATGGCAGAAAGAGCGAGAGAGCTCCCTGGGGGCTCCTTGATAAGGGCACTAGTCTCACTCATGAGGGCTCCACAGACCACAACCCAGGGTATACACTACTAATGTATACCATTTGATGTGGTCTGGCTGTTAAGAGTTAAGATCAAGCTGAAAGTTTCAGTAATGAATGAGGGCTAGCATAATCTATCAGCAATATTTCCTTATGAAAAGTACAAATTCTATGTCTTCTCACTCTGCTTATGTCTTTGCCTCTCTGTGTCTCTCCTGAATAAATAAATAAAATCTTAAAAAAGAAAAAAAAAGTAGGGAGTGGTGGGGACTTTGGCAAATGGGGGAGGCATCCCCACTCTAAAGGGTGCAGAGGGGCAGCCCCGGTGGCCCAGTGGTTTAGCGCCGCCTTCAGCCCAGGGCATGATCCTGGAAACCCAGGATCAAATCCCATGTCGGGCTCCCTGCATGGAGCCTGCTTCTCCCTCTGCCCGTGTCTCTGCCTCTCTCTCTCTCTCTGCACCTCTCATGAATAAATAAAATAAAATATTTAAAAAATAATAAATAAAAAAAATAAAAATAAAGGGTGCAGAGTTATGCAGGTCTACTCAATTGTCAATCTGCAAGAATAGAGCCCAATGTTGTAGATCTTCTAATTTTCAGGAAAAGTAAAAAAACCTAGATTTTTATATGTCTCAATTTTTAAAATACTGACAATGAATTCATATTTTCATTATTTTTATTTTTATTGGTGTCAACTACTATATTTTAAATTAGCATTTTCAATTAAAATGATCAGAACTGACAATAATTTTACCATATTCTCTCTTTCTTTCTTTTTTTATTGGCGAATTCATGGTTTTCTTAAAGACATCATTGAGACATCAAAGTAAAATATGTCTGTGAGCCAATGGATCCATGATTGCCAGCTTGTGACCTTGAATCAATACATGTACCTTTCCTTCGCTGTTAACAAAGTTGATTGCATTTGAGGAGCTCAGAGGCCTTCATATACTAACAATTTGGAAAGTCTAACCAGGTGACAAATATTTATCAGAGGCCTCTTAGGTGTAAGGGACTATAAGTTAGGAGCAATGTGAAACAAGAGAATAAGTTACATCCTGGTTAAGTCAATTAGCATCACAAATGGGAAGTATGGCATTTGTGAGGGAGATGGCTCCAGCAGCCTTCATAAGACAGTTACACATATGGCATTACAACCAGGATCCTAAATCCCAGCACACTGCTGGGCCCCATTTTGAGATACTTAAGGTTGGCTCTGGACTATCTGAATTCATTTATTTTTCATTGCTGCAGTGAACAGCAGGAAGAAATAGACTCATAGTTTTTAAATGTGCTTAGGAGCTTCAGTTCAAGATGCAGCTCATTCCCGAGTCAGAAGGGAACAGACACTTGAATCCAGGTGCTCTGTATGCTGGAAGAGATTTAAATCCCGGAGTTGGCGCAAAAGTAGAAATACTTTTCTCATTAATTCTCTTCTGAAGAAATTTCCCAGGACAGGGAGTTTTGTGGCAGATACATCACTGCTCACATAATTGAAATAGCAGGTGAATAAAGGGGGGGAGGGTCAGCTGATTTGATGAAGGGTCATACAGGTGTCCTTGAAAAAGAACAACCACTGGAGAATCAATTTGTACACTTTCTCAGAGACCCAGGAACAGACTGTTACAATTAGTTAAGGGGTTGCATACAAATGACACTCCTTTTGTGTGGATGCCTGCAAATCTCTATAAGGCCGGTAGTTGTTTGGAATCCAGGTCAGCCAGGGAAAGCTGAGTGGGAACATGTGTTTCTGTGTCCCTGAGAACAATCTCCAACTCCTCCCCAAATCAGCACACACAGATAACAGCCTGCAGGGAGTCAGTGTCCCGCTAGCCTTTGACTGAGGCTTCCAACCTCATTAAAACATTTATTAGTCATGTGTAGAAAAATAATAGAATCCAAAGTATATCTTGCATAGAAACAACAAACACAGTTGGGAAATGGCCAGTTAGTGATTCTTAAAATTCTCTACACAGTATGAATAGATAGATTCCTGATCCACAACTAGAATAGAATATACTGTCTACTGGCCCCCTTTCTCTTCTGCTTCATTGATCTTATCAGCTTCAAGTAATTCAGGTACTGCTCAGCTGATCTCAGCTGATCTCTTTCTTGACCTATGCTCAAGAACCGCCCACTGCACTTCTCTACCTCAATGTCTCACCTCATTAGCACCTAAATTTCAACTCAACATGTCACAAAGTGATCTCTTCACTCCCCAAGGCTGCCTTTCCTCCAAATTTGTCATTGAAAGCATCATGATCCACCCAGTGACCCAAGTCCCTAATCTGGGTCATCTAAATCTCAAGTCCTGTATCTGATTAGTCATTAGAATCTGCCCGTTTGACTTCTGAGACACATCTCAAATCTGTCCCCTTCCTTTATGCCCACCCTCCACTGCCACATCTAGACTATGCAACAGCTTTCTAACTGGTCCCTTGTTTACCCTCTTCTCCTACTCCATATTATTATCAGAACTTTCTTCCTGAAAACATAATCAAATAAAATTACTCTTTCTTTAAAACCTCCATTAGCCCCTCCAGGGCTTACAGGTTAATGCCTTAGTGTGCCATACAAGGTCCATCACAAGCTAACTCCAACTTACTCCATTTTTGTCTCATTTTTTGCCACAGTCTCATGTTTTAAAATGTCATATTCTACCCTAAACATGTTATGTTCTTTCCTCTTTGTACACACTGTTCCCCCTACTGAGGATGCTCCCCCCCACCCAACCCTTTGTCATTCGGGACAATTCCTATATGTTTTTGAAGTTCCAATTCAAGTGTTTCCTTTGCAGAAATATTTGCTGCTCCCTCTGTGCTTTCTCAAAGTATTTTGCTCATACCAATCACAAAGCACTAACACAACATGTAACTTCATGTCAGGGTGATGTCTCAATGACCAGTACACTCAGGTACTTAATAAATGTCTGTGAATTGAATGAATAAACCAGGAGACTAAAACATTACAAAAGCAAGAGAAGCAGACTTTCCAGTAGAATTTAGACATATAATCATGGATCTAAAAATAAACATTTCTTCTAAAATGAATTTCATGATGTGGAATATTGGCCAGATGAAATAATGTAATCAATATATATGGCCTTGGCTGAGACAACCAGAACTAACCTTTTAGTCTTGCAAATATAGTCTCTTAGGGAAAACAATTAGTATAGTGCCTGGCAAATAATAAGCAATATATGTCTGTTTGTTGTTGTTATCATTATTAGGGGGTTATGATTTGACCCAAAGTTCATCTAAAGAGATATAAATATTAGGTGTCATAATGGAATTTTACTGGCTAAGTGGCCTACAATACTAAACGTTACATTAAGGAACTAATATACTCACATATACCTAGGTTTCCTAATGCACATGGAACTATCCTGCTTCAAACACATGAATGAGCCAATGGCCTTTAGCCATAACCCACATACTAGCATCCGAGGACGGTGTACTTAAATGTTTTGGCAATATCTTCTAGGTTTTTCTATAGAACAACAAGCCAATTTATCTGACCTCCTTGATCTAAACAGCCTAGCTAGTACCTACAGCTATGTTCTAGAGGCCTGAATGAGTCAGAAGAAGAAAATGATTAATCAACTTGGAGAGATGTGAAAGCTGGAAGAGAGCCATCCTGTGAGTAAAACTTCAGAGCTATGGGATTGCAGCCATTGGAAAGTTAGGGGATTTCCATGGTTGAAAACATTTGGCCGGCATGCTGTAGTCCTCTGACCTTGTAATAAAGACAAAACCTTCTGAGCTGGGCAATTTACCTCTGATAATATCCTATGTCTGCTGCCTTTGGCTTTTCACTCTGACTTGACAAAACCGAAGTTATCCCTCCTCAGTGTTATGACTTTGGAACTGGCTCAGAAAATTCCCTCTGCTTTTTCCTCCCAATGGATATCATTCTGGGTCCTTGGCTTCACTGTTATGTATAGTGAGGCTTAAGTTGAAGTGTCTGTAAAGCACCTAGCAGAGTACTTGGCCAATAGCAGGTGGGTCTGCACTTTTTTTAGGCCCCGTTGAACCCCCAATACTCAAGGTATACAGGGCCATCTTGCTTTTCTTTTTTGATAATTATTAAACTAGTAGTACCATTTAAAATCACTTTTCCTGCTCAAGATCTGTATCACTTACCACTGTTCCTCGTTTCATCTATTTGAATTCTTCCAATCCCTTTATCAAGAACTTGATTTTTGAAATTAAATTTTTTAAAGATACTACTCTAATACTGTCTGGCTTTTATTTTTCAAACATACTAAAGATACTGCATCTGAGCAGTATAATTGATATTCTCTGTTTGCTGTTTAACATGTTTTATTAGGGGATCCCTGGGTGGTGCAGCGGTTTGGCGCCTGCCTTTGGCCCAGGGCGTGATCCTGGAGACCCGGAATCGAATCCTACATCGGGCTCCCGGTGCATGGAGCCTGCTTCTCCCTCTGCCTGTGTCTCTGCCTCTCTCTCTCTCTCTCTCTCTCTCTCTGTGACTATCATAAATAAATAAAAATTAAAAAAAAACATGTTTAAAAAAAACATGTTTTATTAATGCAAGGACAGCTTTTGAAATTTCTGATCTATTTGTTTCCACCAACATATCTTGATTTCCATCTTCTTGCTCTTTCACATATGTACACTGCCCTCTTTCTCCTTTCTTTCATTTAAACATATGAATCACTTGGATTTTATTACCGTTTATTGCCATCTTTTTCCTGGTTCTGCTTTCTGTTCTATCACTGCATCCATAATACATTCTTTGTGTCTGCTATCAATAATGTGCCAGCAGGATATACTAATGCCTAATTGTTTATTGGTCTCTTGTCCCTATTCCTCCTTGAATATAATCTATTTTCCTTAGGTAACTTCTTAGGATCTTGTCCACTAATATAATAAAGAAATAAGTTTAGGTAAAGCTTTCAACTTAACTCTCTTTCTTACGAGGAAAAAAAAAATCCAAGTATCTCTCCATTGAACAAGCTAGTTGTTTGAACACTGTCACACATCTCCATATACATACAAACATATCAATGTAAACTTTGACTGGCAGGGTCCTTAGCCATTGATTCATGGATCACGAGGCCCTTGTTGAGCAATGATAGGTGCTGCTTTGCACAGCACTGGCATTGAGAGAAGGCCCTGGGGGATTGTGCCTTTTAGGCCACAGGTCAGTAAAAACACATTGGTAATTAACAATGAAGAATAAAAAGCTTGGGAGTGAGGCACTAGAATGTTGATTTGGAAGAGGAGAAAGAAAGGGAATTTCAGGAAAAGGAACAGAAGTTATGGACCAATAAGGAAAGAAGGATGAAATAGGGTTAGAGAAAAGAAGCTTTAGAGAGAAAACACAAGAGTAGGTTGGAGGAAAGTGGTTCGGGAAAAGAGAAATCAGGAACAGAGGCAAAGAGAGAAGAAAAAGGTGGCAGCAGCTGGTCCTCCACTGAAGAAAGAAAGCATGAAGGAATATATTTAGGAATAAGTAAATACAGATGAGAAAACATTCCAAATCAATGTGTCAGCCTCATTTTAAAATCCCCTTTGTTATTATAATCTACTACCCATAATATGGCTTCTTGTTATAAATCCCCGAGCCTATAGAAGCAGAAATATCTGTCTTGCTGATTTGTTTGAAGTCAGTCACTCTCATCAAAGCCAAAGGGTAGGCTTATAACAACCCAAGCCAGCCAATCAGACACTCTCTTGGGAATTTGAATAATTAGCTGAACAGTAAAGATCAGAAAATGTCTGGAGTGGATTCAACCCAAGAGTGGTACTATGATGTGACTGTCCATCCGTTTCTGTTTCTTGTATTCCTAGAGCTGTCCTGGTCTGGAAATCTGTTTGCTTTACTTTTCCTTCAATTCTATGACCCATTGCATCTACATCCATTCAAATTTTGCTTTTTTCCTTTAAGTTAGCCAGAGTTAGTTTCTGTTGCTTGTAATAAAAAAATCTGTTAATATAATACACATTCTGCTGAATCAAAAAGTCATCTGTGTAAGACTGTCCTACAATTTGATGCCTTTTGTAAACCTCTCAACTGGCTATAGGCCCACTCTCCTTGCCTTTTCAGCCCTGGATATCCAGTTGGAAAAATTTAACTTATTCTGAAGAGCAGGGGTAGAATGCAGTGATGTGCTAGAAATGAAAGGAGTTATTTTAGCCGTCAAAGTTGAACTTGTAGTGTGAGATGAGGATATACCCTGGCCTCTGATGGCCCCAGAAAGTGGTCACAACCATTCTGTCAAATCCTAACCATTAATCTAGAGGTGAGGCAATCTAAAGAGCTGGTTGAAATGCACAGATACAACTGATCTGCAGAACAGCTCTGATCCTGGCCCCATACTGAATGCCCGTCTAACCAAAAAGACAGGGCATGCCCCACATTGCAGCTGGGATACTTGTCCTACCAGTTACAGTTTCCAGGGGCAGCCTTTCTGTCTGGAGACAGGGTAACTGACCAACTAAAGAGGAAACACTGTTCAGCATATACCCAGGGACTTGCAGGGATATAGCTGAGTCTAGGACTGGAGAATGGGGCCTAGTTATTCCCAACATCCTGGAGAGTGCTCTACTCTGAAACTGGCTGTGAGGAGATTAATACAGATTTTATCATAGATATCTACTCCATGGGGCCATTTCTTTCTCATCCTGAAGCATATGAGGCCTTGAAAATTACAATTCCTGTCACTGTGAAGATGAATATGCCAGGGACATCTTATATAATGCAACATTCTTACCTATACTGAGAATTGTCCAGAAGTCTCAAACATTATTTCAACACCTTGGTTCTTATCATATACTATTCAAAGATGCAATGTGTTGCTCATCTTATCCATACAAGTCCCTCCCAGAAAGTTTTATAAGAACTCGTAACTGCCAAGAATTTCAGAGGTAAGCCAAGAATACAATTATGCCAATAGTGACTAGGTTCTTCAGCTCCTGGCCATTAAGACATATTAGCTTGGCCAGCATGGTAACTATAAGTCAATGTGAAAAGATTTAAATATATAACAGTTCAATGTAAGAAAGAATATTTACTTCTCATCTGTCCATAGATGTTTGTTTACAATGTACTTTCAGTTTATGAATTTTCAAACTTATAAAGCTATGTCTCTGTCAATTTAGCCCACAGCAAAAGATGATAGTAGCTATTGCATGAATAGTATCTTTTTGGGCTTAGAAACAAGTAGACATTTGGGACCTGTCTGTTTATAAGTTAAGAACTTCTGTAGTATATTCAGAGAACATTAGGTTTTCTTCCCAAATCTGCAAATTTCTAGGGTTACAGATGAGTCACTGAGATAATTATACTTTATTTCCACATTTATAGTCTACAGAAAGCTACAAAAGCTGAGACCTGGAAGGGAACTTAGCAATCATTTAGATTAAATTTCATCATTTTGCAAAGTCAAACTGCATGTGAGACCCATTCAAGAAGTCGTTACCTGACATAAGCCACACAGCGGCTAGGCTAAATCTAGAGCACAGATTATCTGACTCTTCTTCAGAATTTGTTTTACTATATCAAGTGCTTTTAAAACAAAGCAACTAAAATCTCATTCATAAATTCCATTCTACATAATGTATGATATGTTATGATAAATTTGATATTATAAAATTCTGATATGCCAGGAGCTGTTATAGGTAGGCACAAAATGATAAATAGAAATAAGTTCCTTAAAAAAAATCAAAGTTGAATCTAAAAATAACACCTCTGAGTGTCTTAACACATTTTGACACATGGTAAAGGCAAAAGAATTAAGACAAAGATGAAGTAAGGTTGCACATTCCTAGTAACAATAATGGTCCAGTATCAGTTAAAGCCATATGTGAATTTGCTGCCAACAATAGGAAACATTTCCACTAAGCTTGAAAGTAAGGCTTAGAAACCATTCCCAGTAAGGCCAAGAAGCCATTATGACCTAGCGTATTCTTGACCCAAAGGTAAGACTCTAGTCTTAGCCAGGATGGCAAAAAAAGGAGCTATGGTAAAAAAAAGATCATGGGCATTGATTGGGCTTTTGATCTAGAGAGACCTGTGTTTAAATTTTGGCTCTGCCAATTACTAGCTCATGACCTTGGACAAGTTCCTTCCTCTTCCTTGGTCTCCATTTTTTCATCTCTAAAATGGGGATGAGACCACTTACTTTACAAGGTTATTATAAAAATTAGATATAATACATGCAAATCATTTAGCTCAGTTCTGGCACAGAGTGGACCCTTAATACACAGAATCTACCATTATGGTCACCAATAATAATTAATGGCATTATAATACAACCTGTAGAACAATTCTAAAGGAACAAAACTAAATACATGAATTCCCAGCTGACATCTTATAAAAACTTTACATAGGTATGTCTACCATACTTAAAGTTATCTCCAATTAAACATTAAAGATTTGAATTTAGGTTGGTCAGACTATAGAACCTGAATGCATAACCAATCTGTATACTATCTCCAAACAGACAGACACTCTAATACAGACAATCTTCAGGAAGAAAGCACAGGTTAAGTAACAGGACCTGAGAGGGGTCTGGCCTCCTTAGGACTAGGTTTAGGACTAGGATTTAGGGCTAGGCTGAAGAGACCACTGCAGAGGAGGTTAAGAGTAGTGTTGCCGTCCAGGAAATCAAATGCTTATTGCTTTCTTAGTAATAATCATAGTCTCATGGGTATTGTTTCACTTAATGCTTACAACACCGTCTGAGGTAGATATCAGTATTATTACCCCCAATTTACATATGTCTTAAGTAATTTATCTGAGGTCAACAGTTGCTGAGTGGCAGAGTAGGGATTTAAACCCAGGGAGCCTTTAGGCTAAATAATTGGCTTGGACCTCAGGCAGGGGTGTGGGGTTGGCTCTAGAACCTGGTGCTGTGAGTTGCAAAAGTTCCATATATGTCTTAGCCATGTTTAGGTCCACATCAGAGGGTCTGGAAGAAGAGAGAAAAGGGGGAAGAGGCTCTTTGAGAAAGGGAGGAGAAATTTACAAAGCCTTGGAGGATATGTATTTCTACCTTTTGTTACTCTGCTTCTGACCACAGACTTGGGACAATGGAGGCATTATTATACCATTAAATGTATCCACATGCCTAGAAAAATCCAAAAACCTCTTTTACTATCTGAAACACTTTTTCTTTGAATTAAAAATCCTTGAAGCCTCCATCAAATTCTATTTTTATGACCAGCAACTAGCACAGTGCCTACCAAATTAACAGAGCACAATAAACATTTCTAGAAGGAAGAAAACAGAAGTGAAGGTTAAAAAAAATAAAAGTAGATACGATTCTCAAATAGTGAATCAGAGTATCATTATCAAAGGCCTAACTCAGTGAAAGAGAACTGACCTGGCAGTCAGGAGATTTGGGGTCTATCTAGCTCTGAGAGCAGCCATGTAAACAGGCAAGTCATTTTGTCTCTCTGGCTCTGTTTTGCTCATGTATAAAATGGGTTGGATGAGATAATTTGTAAAGGGGTTTTGCTCAACAGCCGGCCCAAAGAAGGCTTTTATCCTATGTTTACTATAAATGATGCCTCCTACCTTTTAAACTCTATCCTAAGTAATTTAGCTGGGGCCCCCTCATTTCACATTTTACAGATTTACATTTTACAGATGAGAAAACTAAGGCACAGAGGAATTAAGTGATAAATACAAAATCACCCAATTAATTATCGTATACCCAAGACGATAAACTCCCTCGACTCTCAGCCTGATGCTCTTTCTTCTGCGTCACACTACTTCTTGACTTGATTGATCTACTTGCTTCTCTCCTGCTACCCATGAAGAAGCTTTTAAAAATAAAAACACCACATGATTGATGGGATTCCAGGAAGCCATCAAATCTACACCATTGTCATTAAGCAAGACTCATCTCAAAACACCCAGAGAATAAAATATATAATTTTTAATTCTCAGAGATGAAATTCTACCATATTTCCCAGTAGTCTATAGTCTACTCCAGTTTTGCTTGTTACTAGATTCCTTCTCATGTCCAAAATCTTTCATGCTATAGTTTAAGTCTCTTCTGTTGTCCTCAGGTGAGATGAAAAAAAAATGTTGTGCTAAGAATCTTTTTGTAGACAAAGATGGCTATGAAGTTGCCCTTTATCTTCCTTTCTTCCCAAGCTGACTAATCCCAGTTTCTTCAAATTGCTTCCTAGTTCTTCATTCCCAATGCTTTAATCACCTTTGTGGCTGAACTTTCAACCACCTCTTGACTCAACCCCTCCCTGTTGATTACAAATCACAGAACCAGGGATGATTTCCAACCATGGTTCTGAATGTTGACCAGCAAACTGATTGTGTCATGGTTCCTATGGGGTAATTCCCTCAGGTAGCGTTCCACGACCATGCTTTAGTTTGTAAAACTATAGGCCACTCTATTTGGGCTGAAAGTAGATGATTTGCAGCTTCTCCACAGCAAACTTACATATGAACTGGCTATCTCCTAACTCTTAGCCTAGTTCTCTCTACTTCTCTAAGCAATCAGGGAGAACTAATTTTACTAAGAACCCAGGTAAAACATGAGAAAGAAAATAAATTTGTTGAATAGGAATCCTAAAATGTGTATTAGATATGAATATAAGCAGGTTTGGGTTTTGTTTATCACTGTTCCTACATTTGTACAGATAACATAGTGGTATTATTTGGCAATAAGTTGCCAAAGCACAATTTACTTAACATGTATCATCTCTATAGTGTTTTCTGTTTATTTGTATAATCCTAAATTTACTATGTTTTGGAAAAAATTTTTTTTTCTAAATTGCATAATAGCATGTCTAAATCTTTTTCTACAATAAACATACCTTTCTCCTGTGTTTTCTATATATGTTGTTGAGGCTTTAAAAAAAATAATTTTTTGAAATGTTTTTGTCATTTAGTTAAAAAACAAGATCATGGTTAGTATAAAATTAGCAATCTCCTCAGCCATATATTAACATGAACTTGATGAATATTTATCAGATACCTAGTATGCACACACTAGGTACCTAGAGAGCAGGATAGAATATAAGCAACACATAGTATGATTCTGGAAAGCTTTTCAGAGGAGGTGACATTTAAGTTGGACATTGAGAAATGAGTAGGATTTTTGGCTGACACCCAAACTGAAGGAACATAAACCAGGCAGAAGTAACAACGAGCCAAGAAAGGCATAACAGCATCAATTATAAGCTAACGAGACATTGGCCTAGGAAGTGATTGGGAAAGAACAAAATTGGATTCTGGAGAGATGCTATTTTTACAATAGTTTTTCCAACGAAAAGCTGTCCTTGAGAAGTCATCTTAGTACTGTTAACAGAGTCACGCCATTTCAGTACAATCTCAGGATGAGAAAACTAATTAACATGACAGGCTTCGTGCAGGATGGAGACTGCATAAAAGGAGGCACTTAAAAGGCTGAGCAATCCAGGGAAACAAAGTCATTTGCTTTTTATGGTTTAAATAATTTCACCCACTATGGTTTCACAATTGTTCTTCATTCCACATAAGGATTGTTTGGTCCCACTTGGCTTACAAGGGACTTCTTTGCCTGTGCATGTGTGTTTCTCAGCAAAAAGAACAACAACAAAAAAATGTGGTTGAGGCTGATTTGTAATTTTTCACTGTGGCTTTGAATCATGTATGGTATCAGCAGAGCTACAGAAATTGGGTTTGTCAGCTAAGACTCCCTCCCTGCCAGCCAAGCAGCAGAGCATGAAATATAAACCATAAAGAAACAATAGCAAGACTTGGGGGTTATTTATTGTTGTTCTCCAAATACATCTTAGTGACAGAATGGAAAACAGTCAACTGGGAATCCAAACTATATTCTCATCGAGGCCAGGATAATTTCTTAGGGTAGGATTTTCTTTTCTCTCTTTCCTTTATTATTATTATTTTTAAGTTTTTGAAAATTTGTTAACAAAGGAGAGGGAAAATGGTTGAGCAATGTCTGAGAGTGGTTTGGCAGCACAAAGTATGTGGTTTAACTGGCCAGAAGGTATTTTGAGTTATTGTGGCAGAACTCTCAATCCACATCCCTGTAACAATGACATGGGCCCATAGGCCTATACAACATAGGTGTGCATAACACCGATCCTGGGAGGGGGTTAAAGGACTGGGCAAGAGTCCGTGGACTTGGAGGACTTGTATGAACACTACATGTATGTGTTTTTAGACACACACACACACACACATTTGTGTATGTCCTTTTAATAAAAAATGCAAAGCTATAGAATAAGTGCCTATTCATTAGATATTTATTAAGAACATGAATATCTTGGATCAGGCCTTGAGCTGGGCAGGGATAACAAGTAACGAGCAAGGAACCCTGTCTTGGAAGGGATCCAGAACCAGAAGGAGAAAAAAGAATGTAAACAACTTTGATCTGGTGTGGGTAGAAAGGGAAAGGGGAAGTTCCTCTGGCCCCAAACTGTGATGGAGGCAACTATGATTTTTCCCACTCATCAAGATGGGAAAAAAATTGAGAGATGGTCATTTTGGAAAGAAAGATGAATAGTTCCAACTTGAGCACTGGAACAGCAGGTAGTGAGCAATACAACATGGATTAAGTAGGACACCTACAGCAAACCCTTGAGCACATGGGCCTGGGGCTTCGGAGAGAAGTGTGGGCCAGAGGCAGAGATGTGAGTATGAGAGTGAAGGTGGATTCAACAAACATAAAGAAGAGAGGATGGCTAGTGAGAAGAGAATCACGATATTGAGAATGCTGTAATAGACAGTAATTCAGCAAACACTTCTTGGGACACCACTCTGTGTAATCACTTCAGGAGGTCTTCCAGGCATAGAGAGGTGCAAAGAACAGAGTCCTGGCTCTCATGGATATACTCCTTATGGGTATTTGAGTAAAACAAACCTTTCTTGCCCAATGTCAATAGTACTGTCCCTAAAACTATGCCCCAACTTACTAAAATGACATGGAAAGTAATATTTTATACTTTCTATGCCTTCTCGGTACATTTTCCTAAGTTTTAAATTTTGTTCCTAAATTTAGGATTATCAGTTGCCCATTTTGTCTCTGCTGTTTGAACACTAAGTTCCTTGAGGTCAGGAGCCACACTTATTCCTCTTTTTAATTCTCAGGACTCTACATGAGAATGGTAACTGTCACTTACTGAGCATATAACATATGCCAGACATTATTTGTAAGTACTTTACAGAAGTTATTTCATTTAAACACAAGAGCCTACAAGGTTGGGATTACTTCTCCATTTCATAGATACAACAATCAGGCTATAACTGCTGGCAAATGGCATAGCCAAGACATAGACCCAAATCTGTCTCATGACCACAGGAGCAAATCATGATCTTTTAAGTGTCCATGTGTCATCTTTGTGTGTCCACTCCTCATGAAGAGAGAACAAATGATCACCATCAGTGACAGGGGGGAGGTTTATAATACCTGAGGATCTGCCATCAAACACTCTTGTCCACCTCTACCCACTCCTGGGATTACTTTAGGAAACCAATTAGCCTACTTTGAGAAGTACTCCTCTTTAAGACTATTTAGCGAATGTCCAAACTTTGGGGGGCATGAAAACCTGATGAATGAAAAGAGGTTGTTATATTATTAACAAAACAAAACATATCTATTTAAAAGTGGAACAGGTAATGTTGTAGGCAGGTTTACAAGGTTGGCCTTGGATCTTTTTCTTCCATGTGTAACTAATACTGTGTCAGGCAGTAAAACTGGGGACTTAAAGGGATCTTACTAAACTGAAGAAAAAAAATCAAAAAGCTAAATGAGATTCAAAAACACAAATTTGAAAGAATATCCCCAGAGGAGGAACAGAGTAGATTATTTGGCCTTAACGTACTGAGTTTAATAAGCAAGCAAGAATAAACAAAACATGGTGTGTCCATACGATAGAATATTACTCAGCCATAAAAAAGGAATGAAGTCCCAACTTGTGCTACAACCTGAGTACATCTTGAAAACATTAAAGGAAAGAAGCCAAACACAAAAGGCCACATATACTGCCTGATTTCATTTATATGAAATGTCCAGAATTTGCAAATACATAGACACAGAAAATAGATTAGGGTTGCCAGCAATTGGAGGGTGGGGTGCAGGGATGGAGAGTGACTGCTAACAGGCACTGGGGTTCCTTTCTGGGGAATGAAATTGTTCTAGAGTTAGATAGTAGCAATGGTTATACACCTAGTGAATATACTAAAAAAACCCATTGAACTGCACACATTAAATATGCAAGTATGTGAATCCCAGATCGATTAAAAATTACAAATTAAAAAATCAAGCAAGACAATGAGATGCATAAGAAAAAGTACTTAGGAATCACAAAACAACCTTCTTTTTATTAAATAATTGGTTAGACCCTATGGACTACAGCATCAAGTTCTGGAATCCAGATGGTTTCTAGGAGAGGGTCAAAGCTGATTAAACTTGGAAAATAAGACATATGGGATAACTAAAGAGATGGGAATGATTCTGTCTAAAAACCCACAGTAAGAGGGGGTGATTTAATCAGTTTCTTCAAGTATATAGGGATTCTTAAGCAAAGAATAGTAACCAGCTGCTTTCCACCTCTTGTGAAGATAGAGCAAAAGGAAGAGGGCTCAAAAGATAAAAGGAAGGATTTAGGATAGACACCAAAAAAGTGTATCTTTACAGTCAGAGTTTAACAAAGGACAAGAATTTAACTAAAGGAGGCTGTGGGCTCTCCATCACTTCTGAACATCTATGGAATAAGGGCAGGGGTATCAGGACTTTCAAGAATGTTTTCAAACACCCAATTGTGAATACATCATCAAACTATTCTAGAGGACATCCCTTCTACGGTAAGATAACTGAATGGGATGTAGGGAAAGACATCCCATAGACTAGACGAAGTCTAACTGGGTTTATGTTAGAGTCAATTTCTTTCGAATAATTCCAGTTTCCTATTGTTTTCCTTCATAAATCATCCTCATGGGAGGAAAAGAAAATGATCAAATTCTTCTGCTTCCAAATGAACTTAGAAGATTTGATACACAAGATTCAGGTGCTCTATCACAAAATGCTCCTGTGCTGGGTGTTTTAGTTACTCAGAAGTGCAGGAATTGTCCCATCACCAGGTTTTGTGTTTTATTGAAGCGCCACTGCTCCCCTGCTGCTGTCCACAACAACCTCTGGGTTGGACTGCATCATCCACCACATCTAGCAGTTCTAAGTGGGGAGACTGATAATATCCATACACCCTACTGTCTAATACATTGCATCTTCATACTGAAAAATTCTACAAATTTAAACTTTCAGATTATGCTGTTATCTATGTTAGATGCCTGCTTTTTCAATATAGAAGTATGAATTTTCTTTTTTTTTAAGTTTTTTTTTTTTAAGAGATCTTATTTATTTATTCATGATAGACATAGAGAGAGATTGAGAGGCAGAGGCACAAGCAGAGGGAGAAGCAGGCACCATACCGGGAGCCCGACATGGGACTCGATCCCGGGACTCCAGGATCATGCCCTGGGCCAAAGGCAGGCACTAAACCACTGAGCCACCCAGGGATCCCCTAGAAATATGAATTTTCTGATAGAAGTATGGTAATTTTTTATAGTTCTTTTGTGTTCTTTTTTTAAAGATTTTTATTTATTTATTTATTCATGATAGACAGAGAGAGAGAGAGAGAGAGAGGCAGAGACACAGGCAGAGGGAGAAGCAGGCTCCATGCCGGGAGCCCGACGCAGGACTCCATCCTGGGACTCCAAGATTGCGCCCTGGGCCAAAGGCAGGCGCCGAACCGCTGAGCCACCCAGGGATCCCCTCTTTTGTGTTTTTTATCTCTAAGGAAAGACCAACATACTGATGTTCTAATCATACAAATGAAATTTCTATCTCTTGATTAAATAGACAGAAGTTAATGTCAGTGCCATGTCACTAGCATTCACATTCCAGTAAGAGCAAAATTAAGTCATCACTTATAAATTGGCATGCTTTCTAATAAGCACATATTTGTAGAGTGCTCATCCTCAGAATATCACAAATATTACTGGCAGCCATATAAACTGCTATGAAATGTACTGCAAGCTGCCAATAATACTTAACAAAAAGTAGACATCTCACCTAACTGAAGCCAGAATCAAAGTTAGACCAGAAATGAATCAGGCAAAATTACAATCTTTTTCCTAACCCCTCGTACTAACTTGGAAGTAAGATGGGGGTGGAGGAACAACATCAAATAACCTTTACAAGTCAGAACAGAACAGGTCTTAAAATTGTTTTTGGCTCCACTGCCCCTGGGTCAGCTCCTGAAACAGAAGTCAAGCTGTGACTTATAGGCTTATATTAATTTTCCTTATGCTGCTTAATTTTAGTAGCATAGTTTCCACACACCCTCATTTCTTGTTTTCAGTGTTGTATGACATGTCTTGTAAATAGTGTGAAGTTGGTTTAACTGCACAACATTAAAGTTATATCCCCATTAGGTCTATAATCTAAAGACCTGCTACTTCTAGATAAGGAACAGTTCTGACCTCTGGGAACTGCTGAGAATTATGGAGAAATCCAACAAGGCCTTCTTACTTGCTTGAGACTAACCTTAAACAAGAAGGCCTTGCTAATTTATACAAAGTTGTCCTTTCAAAATCAAGTAGACAAAAAAAAAAAAAAAAAAATCAAGTAGACAAACACTTCATGCTCCAGACCCTCAGTCTTCCATGACTTCCACTGTTTCAGAAAAATATTCTTCTACATGAGTGTCCAACTTTCTGCACCACATTGTTCAAGTCCAACTCCTCCATAGACTATGTAAATGTGGCTAATATCATATTTCTCTTGGCCCACAGCCATATAGTTTCATCAAGTAAAAAAAACTTGTGACTATCATTTGAGGGCAGGGACTGTATATTTTCAGTATTCGGAATAGATCCTGAGAGCATGCTTCAGACAGGTCCACCTAGCAATACAGCAGCCCTTGGACTCTCAGTGGGTTAAGGTCCCAATTGCCAGTCAGCTTGATGGAAGAATCCACTTCCCCTATCCTGCACACCCTCCTGATAAAACACCGACCAACTGAAACAGTAGTTAAGTTCCTGATCATCCTTCTTTGTAAAAGGGCTACAGCCTCCATATTAATCAACCACAAATGTCACATCTTTATATTGTATAGGATTAAGCTCTCTGATATCTCTATATTACTGATAACATGAGATTCAAAGCTAGCGGTATTAGGGAAGGAGAGATGAAGAATGATCTAAAAGCAGCAAAGAGGAAAAGGATGATACTAACCTGGCAACCACGTCTGGGGGCATGAGACAGTAGAAAACAAAACTGCCACCACTAAGAGGACAGCATGCTCAGAAGAGAGACATATTTCTGTTAGACTTAGGTGAAAGTAATGTTCTGAGAAGAGGTTGGGAATATAGGAGATTTTGCTGATGCTGGATTCTGAATTCTAGAGGACCCGGGACTTATGGAGGAGTAGAAAAGGAGTAGATGAGAAAAATTAGAGTTTGAAAGTTTTAAAAAGTTTCCTACAAGTTGGGCTTCTTGTGGTGACATCTAAACAGTGGTCAAGCATAGTAAGATCAGACCTGCATTACTGGAGGCAGATATTGGGGACGAGGCTGAGAGTGGAGTCAGAGAGGGATGACCATCTGGCTCCCTTTGACCCTTCTTGATGGAAGGAAGGAAGTCCAGGGGAGTGGGATATTATCCTTTTCTTAATCCCTGACAACGGAGGAGGTAATAAATTCACACAACAGAGGAATATCACATACATTAAATATTTCTATGTAATTCTAGATTTAATTTTATGATAGGTAAGAAGGTAAAGGAACAGCTGGAATAAATGGAACTTAGATGAGATTCTTTAAGAAGACTTTGACAGCCAGGGCACCTAGGGGGCTGAGTGGTTGAGTGTCTGCTCGGGTCCTGGGATCAAGCCCTGCTTTGGGCAAGGGGCCTGCTTTTCCCTCTGCCTATGTCTCTGCCTCTCTCTCGGTGTCTCTCATGAATAAATAAATAAAATCTTATAAAAAAAAAAAAGACTTTAACAGCCTTACCTGGGAAAACCTTTAGGGAAAGTTAGAGATATTTCATGGCTCTGGGAAACTGAAATAGGTATGATTAAGTTGATGCCCTCTTAAACATTTACAAGGCACTAAAGTGGAGTTTACATTGGGAAAGTTATAAAATCTTGAGATTCAGTTTCCTTATCTGTCAAGTGGTTAAAAGTGGAATAATACCTAATAATACCTATCTCCTAAGACTTTCATGAGAATTAATGCTGTAATTAATTATGTAAATACAAGCATAGCACCTAGCATATAGTATAGGCCCAGTAAATGTATTTTTTTATTTGAGTATAGTTGACACACAATGTTACATTAGTTTCAGATGTACCCAAAGCAATCAACAGATTCAATGCAATCTCTATCAAATACCCACATCTTTCATAAAAACTAGAACAAATAATACTAAAATTTGTATGAACCGTGAAAGACCCTAAATAGCCAAAGCAATCTTAAAGAGAAGAAGAAAGCTGGAGGTATCACAATTCTAGATTTCAAGATATACTAAAAAGCTGTGGTAATGAAAACAGTATGGCACTGGCACAGAAAATAGACACACAGATCAATAGAATAAGAGAGCCTGGAAATAAACCCACAATTATATGGTTAATTAGTCTATGGCAAAGGAGGCAAATTTATACAACAGGGAAGGCTGTCTCATCAATAAATAGTGCTGGGAAAACTGAACCCAGCTACAGGTAAAAGAATGAAACCAGACCATCTTTTAACACCATACACAAAAATAAACTCAAAATGGATTAAAGAACTAAATGTAACCCTGAAACCATAAAAATCCTAGAAGAGAACACAGGCAGTAATTTCTCTGACATTAGCCATAGCGATATTTTTCTAGATATGTCTCTTAAGGCACGGGAAACAAAAGCAAACATAAATTATTGGGGTTACATCAAAACAAAATGCTTTCACACACCGAAGGAAACCAACAACAAAACAAAAAGACAACCTATTGAATGGGAGAAGATATTTGCAAATGACATATGCAATAAGGGATTAATATCCAAAATATATAAAGAATGTATACAACCCAATACCAAAAAACCCCCAAACAATCTGATTAAAAAATAGGCAGAGGACCTGTATAGACGTTTTTCCAAAGAAGATATACAGATGGCCCACAGACATATGAAAAGATGCTCAACATCACTAAACATCAGGGAAATGCAATCAAAACTACAATGAGATAACACTTTACACCTGTCAGAATGGCTTAAAAATCAATAAACATTAAATGACCCTTTTCATTTCTTCCTCATAACAAATGCATGAGTCAAATGTTACCTTTGTTTTATTTATTTTTTTTAAAGATTTTATTTATTTATTCATGAAAGACAGAGAGAGAGAGGCAGAGACACAGACAGAGGGAGAAGCAGGCCCCATGCAGGGAGCCTGATGTGGGACTCGATCTCGGGTCTCCAGGATCACGCCCTGGGCCAAAGGCAGGCGCCAAACCACTGAGCCACCCAGGGATCCCCTACCTTTGTTTTAAAATGCAGAAACAGATTCTTTTTTTTTTTCTTAAGATTTTATTTATTTACTCATGAGAGACACAGAGAGAGGCAGAGACACAGAGAGGCAGAGACACAGGCAGAGGGAGAAGCAGGCTCCTCAAGGAGAGCCTGATGCAGGACTCGATCCCAGGATCCCGGGATCACACCCTGAGCCAAAGGCAGACACTCAACCACTGAGCCACCCAGGCATCCCACAGAAACAGATTTTTAGTGAGATTCAGTAACTTCTTCGAGGTGCCTCCTCTAGGAAGAGTATGAGCTGGAATTTTTGACTCTGCTTAGACTGATGCCCAAGGTTGGTCTGAGCTCTTTCTGCTGAGCTTCATTGCTTCTCCTGTTTGTTTTTCTGTTACAGTTAATATCAGAACTTATTTCCCGAAAACTGATGAAGAAACATACTGCCTCTATAAATGCCAAGCATAGTAAAATAGGTGTATCTGGCACAGGCCTACATGTGAATCACTCTCAGACAAGAACCACTTGCATACTGATGTTAGTGGTGGTGAAGAATGAACAGAATATGAAGAGAACATCAGGCACTTAAAAATCTCCTAATAACCTTAGATTCTTTATGATTCTAAGTGAGTTCCTCTATATTTTAAGGGTACAGTTTGGCTCAGTTTTCATTTGTTTCCTCTTTATGTATTGAAAAGAACCAGTTATTAATGAAAACCAGTGAAGCAGATGCAGTGTACAGAAGAAAATGGGTTTAAAAAAAAAAAGAAGCAGAAGAATGCCCTAAATAGTCTAAAGACATTCTGACCCTACCTAGGCCATCTGGGTACCCAGTGCTGGCAGGTTCATAACCTCTCTGGTAGTAATAATCTATTGATTGAAAACATAAGTTTCAAAATCAAAACGCTATGGGTTTGATTCCAGTTTTTCTACTTACTACTATGTGACCTTGGACAAGTTTTACTCTTGAGCCACAGCTTCTGCATCCCAAAATGAAGAAATTAATACTTAATTCACAGACCTATTATTACAAGTATCAAATAGACTATTGCAGATAGTTGGTACAGAGTTGGTGCTCAAAAAACATCTGTAATAATTGTTACCACCACCACTCTCTGAGTTTCATGTTCTCTGTCTCTGAAATGGGACAGTAATACCTGTCTAAGTCCCCTCTGCTCTACCTTCCAAACAGGATTATTTGAGATGACTATCATTGTGTAAAATGGAATTTCGTTCCATTTTAAGACCATGTAAGAATAAGGAGTTATTATGATGGTAAGTCAGGAGAGAATTGAATACTCTATTGCTGCCAATAGTGACAGGAATGATTACTCTTGAGATTTCGGGAAAATGATAACCAAGTCCTAAAGATTCTAAATATCTAGCTGAGGAAAACAAAAATGTTCTTCAGGTTCTCAGAACTCCAAGTTCTTTTTTCCATAATATAATTGAAACCCCTAAGGGTCCACTTAATTCACAATATAAACGTAAAACAACAACAACAAAGTTGAAATAAAGGGAAAGATGGTTTCACAGATTGCCCACAAAACTGGGAAACTGTTTACTACAGCACAATGCAATAAAGAGGCTTACAAATTGAGTCCTGGGGGAAGGACACAAGCTATATTTGTTGCATGTGGATATCAGAGGCCAGAAGTTGGCTTCTTCTATTCTGTGAAGTGCCATGTGTGTAAATTTGTAGACTGTCATTCCCTTTAACTCAAAACACTGGTGAACAAACAGTTGGAGCAAAGCCACCTCCAGAACATGACCAGCCATAACTCTCAGAACACTGACCATCTCTCATTGCTCAAACAAACTCAGCCCTAAATCACTGACTTGCTGAAGTCAGAGTTGTTGTTCACCAATGTGAATCTTCACTGATTTTAGAGAATCTTAGGGGGGAGGGGATGATATAAGTTATTTGGACCTGCCTCCAAGCCCTCAATGCTAGAAGTGTCTTTTACACACAATTCCCTACAGAGGCAGGACATTTCAGAGACAAGAGTGCCTAGCTGGCTTGGTGGCCCCCACTGGTGGAGTTACTTACGGTTGACAAGTACCAGGGCTAACACAATTCCTCTGCCCTAAGGCTTCCATGAGGGGCCTCCTGCTACAGAACATTCTGATCTTTTTTTGCAGCCCTCTCCAAGGATTCCAGGAAGAACTTCTGTGCAGACATGAACTAAGCTCCTCTCTCACTCAGAGTACAGAAGTTATTGTTGTTTTCTTCAAGCAAGTACATGACAATATTGACACATTATATTTCCCATCAACAAACATCACTACAACTTTTCCCCATCACTTGCTATCAAATCAATCTTTCACCTTCCTCTTTTGGACTTAATGTAATGTTTTGTTAAGTGTAGGACTCTACATTGACCTCTGTAAAATTCTGACTCACTGGCTCTAATAGCATAGTATACTAGTTAAGAACATGGGTTTTGGTGTTAAACAACTGGTTTCTGTTCCACCTGTGCCTCTTATTGACTGTGGGACTTGAGTAAATAACTTCACATCTCTGTGCCTCTATATATCTACAATCAAACAGAATATTAATAGTACAGACCTCAAAGGGTCATGTAAGGATACATGAGGGAATATACATAACACATTTGGCATTCTATCTGGCATAAGTCCTCAATAAGTGTTATGTGTGGTAGTTATTAGCAAACCCATCCCATCAACCTACAAAGATCTTTTAAAAATCTTATCTCTTAAAAAAAAAAAAAAAAAAAAATCTTATCTCTTATTGGATATGTTAGCCATCATTTCCAACTTTGAATGAACCATACTTACACAACCACATCTTTTATGTTTTCATCAAAATTTTTTAAATGAGTAAACTGGACAGAACAGCATCAGCAAACAAATTCCTGAGTCCTTCCAGATGGACATCAATCCATCAATCAGCTTAAAACCACTTGGTTAGGGGGATCCCTGGGTGGCTCAGTGGTTTAGTGCCTGCCTTCGGCCCAGTGTGTGATCCTGGAGACCCGGGATCGAGTCCTGCATCTGGCTCCCTGCATGGAGCCTGCTTCTCCCTCTGCCTGTGTCTCTGCCTCTCTGTGTGTGTGTCTCTCATGAATAAATAAATAAAATCTTAAAAAAAAAACACACACTTGGTTACATTTGTTAAACCAGCTATGAATCTACTTAATTAATCCCAATTAGACAACAAGAATATAAAAATCACTGCCAAATTCCTCCCAGAAAGAAAAATCCATTCTATGACATTCCTATAACCAATCAGATGACTGTGGAAGAATAAAAGGATGTTAGAAATAGGAATGTTTTGCTTTTTACAAACTCATACTGGTTCTTAATAATCGTCACAAGGTGTCATTTGCCTTGGTGGTGGTGGTGGTGATGATAGCAGCTATGTATAACACTCTGAGTCAAGCACTTTACATGGATTATCTAATTTAATCCTCAAAACAGCCCTTTTTGATTGGTGTCATGATCATCTTCTTCCCTTTTTGCAAAGAAAGGAGCAGGCTTAGGTCATATAGTTTGTAAATGGCAGACCTGGCACTCAAACCCATGTCAGTTAATTTCTGGGACCCAAATTTCTTTCTTTTCTTTCTTTCTTTCTTTTTTTTTTTTTGTTAAGATCTTATTTATTTATTCATGAGAGACACAGAGAAAGAGAGAGAGAGGCAGAGACACAGGCAGAGAGAGAAGAAGGCTCCCTGCAGGGAGCCCGATGTGGGACTCGATCCCGCATCTCCAGGATCACGTCTGGGGCTGAAGGTGACGCTAAACCACAGAGCCATCTGAGCTGCCTGACCCAAATTTCTATCTAAGGTCTACATTACCTTCCTTTTGTACTAAATGCCACCTAATGCCCATTTGAACTATAGAGCTGGGTTCCAGTTCCAGCCTGGTAAAGCTAAAATCTCGACACTGTCAGTATCCCAGAACTGATTAGTATTAGTTACAGTACCTCACCTTGACAAAGTTCACAATCAACTGGTATAGCAAACCAGAATGCCAATTTATTGATTTACAATAGCAATGTATCTATCGCACAGACCATAGCAGTCATAATTGTCTGACCAGAGCACTTCCCCTTTCCACCTACAGAGTTCTACTTACAGAGGCAAATTCTAATCACAAGGTATCAGAATGAGAAGTTTGCTGAAATGTTAAATTGAATTTCCCACAACAGAGGACTTGTAAGTAGAACCAAAACTTTGAAGGCTACTGACAATCCCATTCCTAAGGACAGTTACTGGAGGCATGAGGCACAAATAGTATGCACTTTTACGTGTCTGTGATTGTTGTTCAGCTCCCATTGTGACACATTTATGCTTGCTTACATTTATGCCAGTTTTTGGCTTGGAGATAATCACTCTTTAGGTGACTGTCCCCAACTCTGATCTGATTCATTCTCTGGTGGTCATATATATTAATTTATTTCCCAACCAAGTTTTTTAGTAACCCCATGTCTTAATCTATACTCTATACTATAATTAGCTCTGGCCTCAGGCCTTTGACTCACTCAAGACAACTAGGAGTTCTCTACCTTTTCTATTTTTCTTCCTTACCTCTTAAAAACATATCTACCATGTTTAATTTGTTGAACATGGTGCAAAAATAGAATTAAGTATGCTTCTGTGGACATTTTTCTCTCTTCTCCAAATACTGGTTTCAATGGGGAAAGGGGGTAGACGGTAAGTAATGTGATCCAAGAGAAAGAAAAAAAGGATTAACTTATTTTTTATACAGTTCTGTATTATTTTTTTAGAAAATGTATGTGTTACTTTCATGGTTAAAAATTCCAATACAGGGACACCTGGGTGGCACAGCGGTTGAGCATCTGCCTTTGGCCAAGGGCGTGATCCTGGAGTCCCAGGATGGAGTCCCACGTAGGGCTCCCTGCATGGAGCCTGCATCTCTCTCTGCCTATGTCTCTGCCTCTCTCTGTGTGTCTCTCATGAATAAATAAATAAAATCTTTAAAAAAATTCCAATACAGTTTAAAAAATAAAATAGAAGTTACCTAGTCCAATAATATAAATCCTCTCTACAATACACCTTCACTAGTTGTCCAGTTTACTCTGAAACATCTCCAGTAATGGAGACTCAGTCTCTGGAGGCTCTTCATTCTACCTGTGAACAGCTGTGTTAGAATCATCTTTGTACCATTAAGTCAGAATTTGTCTCTGTGTAGCTTCTACCCATCACCTTAGTTCTATCCCTTGGACCCCCAAAGGACATATCTCACCCTGCTTCCTCTTAGACATTTAGAGGCCTTTTGATAGTAAATGCAGCGTAACCCAACTTGCCTGGCTTTTCTTCTAGGCTGAATATTTCCTACGGTTTTTGAGAAGGATGCTGAAAGACAGCAGAACAATATATGTTACACATCTTTTCTAGACTGATTCCTGAGATTGAGCCAGAACACCTTGGCTATGGGAGGGTTCACCGCCATGTTACATGTTACAACTCTCACTTATAGAAGGAAGCAGGTAGCCAGCACTAAAAAGGGCACCAAACCACAGTACCCAGAAAAGGGGGCCCTGTGCCTAGGCAGCCAGGTCCTTGACCTAGAAGTGGAAGTAACCCTATACACAAACAAATCAGAGCCACCACTAGGCCATGGGTGGTGAGGGCAGGGGTAAGGTTCCTAGAGAACTTTCTGGGCTGGGCTACTTGTTGATTTTCAACATTCCTACCTAGGAAATGCACCATGAGCAATGCTCTTATTCTGACCACAGTGTATTAGTCAGATAAACAGGCTTCTCAGAGAAAAGATCAAGGAAGACAATGAAAAATTTTAAGTGTGGGAATGTCTCTGACACTGAACCGAAGCTTGAGAACTTGAAAGTGAAAGTGACAGGAAATGAAGTGAAACCAGTTTGCTGGTCAAGAATGGAATGTGAAAATGAACCGAACATCTTAAATGGAGCACACTTCTCATGACCCCTCCTCAGTTTACTTGGTGACTCAGATGGGGAGTTTCTGCAGCACATACAGAATTCTGTTTGGTAAAGTGACCTACCTAACTTTTCTGACCACCTTATCCTGAATATCTGGGGAATAACTCACTGCACGTCATCATAACAATCACAGGCATATTTCTCCACTCTCGCAGACTGCTACAGAGATTACGAAGCACTTTCCCAAAAAAGTTTTTCATCTAACTCTCATATAACCTCTGTGAGGTCGACATTTCTGTCTGTTTGTTACAGGTAAGGAAACCACTCTAAGTTCAAGGATTTTTTTTTCTCCATGATACTACAGCAGTGGGGGCTGCGATGATAGCCCACACAGACTTCCCTGCAGGCTACCAAAACACACTCAATTATCACTCTACCACCCTTCATTAGCCTGAAGCCTAGCCATCTAAACAAACAAGCCCAGTTTCTGCAGTGATTTGTGCACACATACACAACACAGCCTTATCAGCTCTAACATCTTTCAAATAAAATGCACACGGACCAAGAATGCTTTTAAGGTAGTCCTACATATTTAGCCCTGGTATATCTGAACACAGGAATACAAATACCGACTGCCTTTATGTGCTTCAGGCATGCCATATGAAATCTGGTTCCATTATTACCTGGTCTCAAATTTTCCAACACAGAACTATTCTAAAGATATTCCTAGAGTGTGTTTCGCTCAGATTAACACAGCCCGATGAAATTTCAGTGCCAAATAAGGAAAAAGATCATGTGCTGCATTCCCTGGAGGGATATTACAGCCTGGCAAGCAGCTTCCTGCAAGACCCATTTGAAAAGATAGCAGGAGAAAGAAAACCAAGGTTACAATAAAAGAATTATCACTAAAAGTTCTCAGTGTAATTCCTTTCTTTGAGGTGTAAACATAATGTTTTCTAACAAGATGGTAGGTAAGGCTTGTGTATCCAAAGGGCAGTAGATACCTGACGGTATAGAATAATTTAAAATTATCTTCCTAAAAGTAGATTTAAATGGGACATTTCCATCTTTCAGGCCTAAATATTCTTTCTCCTTACCCTCACTTCAGCTTCTCAAAATGTTAAAGAAAACTGAAATGAAAAAGACAACAAAGAGAATTTTTAAATTCTCTTGGAAAACCTCATCTCTTTGAAGGGAATCTTAGTGAGAAGGCTGACTTCTCCTGAGGAAGAGTCAGTGAAGCTGTAGGAACACAGGTTCTGGGAGCCAGAGCGGTGACCCCCCCGCAAAGGCCATGGCAGGGACGGTCAGCAATGGCTGCCATGCATCCTGTTACTGCCCTAAACCCAGGAAGGAGGGCGGTAGTTCTCAAATGTCCTTGTTATTCCTACTATGGTGTCTGGCTCACACAACGTTCTGTAAATATTTGCTGACTGAAAAGAGATGAAATGGAAACAGCATCCCATATGTCCCAAACTGGTAGCCACTTTTATCCCAGAGTAGAATTATTCTCTATTGGCAGAAAGGAGAAAGAAATATGATTTTGAATCTAATGTCGTTAGGTTTTGCAACCTGAAGGATGAGACAATTCTCTTGAGTCTATCAGTCTCCAGACTGGATCATCTATCATGAAAAAGGAAAGGGCTTTCATCAAGTGCTACAACCCATAGCATGTCTTCAACCACTCAACACAACAGAACTTCGCCTCGGGACAGGCCTAGCACAGATCTCCACAGATCTCACTCGACTCAGAGAAGGTTTTACTTTCAGGTTACCCACAGGGTTTGCTTGCAGGTGGTGGCTACCTGACTGCCGCTTAACACAGTACAACTCTATGATGAAATAGATTTGGTGCGCAACGTCTAGAGTATAATGTTTCACCCCAAAGAGGTTTTGCTGCTGAAAAGAGATGCTATCATGTACGATACGGCTACAGACCTGGGTGCAGGGTCAATTGGCCTGAGTTCAAGCTCTATTATTTTCCAGCTGTGGAGACATGGACACATTATTTCACCTGAGTCCTGTTTTCCAGTGTTTTCATCTGGAATGTGAGAATGTAAAAGGCTTAAAATGGTTCACTTCAAAGATCCTTTCTAGCTTCTACCACTGTTAATACTCCATGACTCTGGGAAGAAAAACAACTGAATTTAAACCCTTTGTTGCTTACATGCTGCCTAGAAAACAGGTTGATGCATCAACAGGTCACAAAGACATGGATCCTATTAGCAAGAGCTCAGCCCCTTTTGTGGCTGAAAGGAATAAGAATAATATTTTGGCTTTCAGAGAGGGCAAAGGTTTGGTTTGGACTTCTCTCTAAAAAGACAGCATGTCTCAGCAGTTAGAAATGATGCCAGTAGCCACAGGCTGGGTCACTGCTTCTAGTGAGGGAGGCCCAGCATGCACAACACAAATTTCTTAATTACCATTACCATAACCTTTACCACACCTTGTTTTTCTTGGGGGCTCTCCTGGTCAGGTAATCTGAGTTAGATTCAACCCAATTTATAAAATTTGAAACTTTTCCCACTGTAGGTAAGATTACATGCTATTTTAAGAAACCTCCTGGGGGATGAGGAAATATGCTGTTTTTCTTTTAAATATTATACTGTATATCGATTCCAAATGCTAACCGAGCTTTTAAAGAAAAACATGAGTTCTCTAAAAATAGCCTGTCTACAATGCCTCTTAGATTTGGGCATTTTATACACAAAGCATAACTTGCTTAGCATGTAATTAGAAACAGAATAATATTTGGTGAACATATCTAAAAGGTTAGAAAAAACTAAATATAAGTGTCAAATATTAATTAATGTGAGCTACATTGCTACTTTAAAGTTGTACTCTTAAAAAAGCTCAAATGAGCTCCTAAGTCCATTTTTAAAAATATTTGGTAACTACCTGCTCAAATCTAAGATCTAGTCTTGGTCCTAGTCTAGTCTTCAGTTTTCCCTGACCATCTGCAGGATTTGCTAAAAACCTTTCTAGTCTTGACCTTCATGACTCTATGTAGGACTGGCTCTTATTCTCTTCATCTCCTTCCTGGGCTATTCTTATTTGTCTCCTCTGTGTCCTACCACAATATCTTCACGGATCTCAAAATTTAGTGACCATCCTATTTCCTTTTTCTTTTAGTATATTTTGCATATAGTCTCTCCTTTGGATTTAGTAATCTCAAGGTGTGTTCACCCTTAACTCTGGTTGGATGACACCATAACCTTAATCACTAAATCTAACCCTCTTATGTGTGTTTTATTTTCTATCTTCCCTACTGCATGCTGGATATCTTTACCATTTCACTTTACCATTATTTCAAACTTGGAAGCTATATAAAGCTGAATTGAGCAAGAAAGAACACTGTGGAGATGGACTATAACTGGAAGTATCAGAGTGATTTCACAGTTTCTAAAATATGTGTGTGTATGCATATGTATATTTATATATATATATTTCCCAGCTCTGTCAGCTGAAAGAGCCAAAAGGCACAGAGCACACCTACTCCTAGAACCTGGTCACTACTACCATTCCCAATAAAAAAGAACTGGGAATTATTGGAGAAATGGGTGATTTAAGGACTGGGGAAGAATAGGTACAAGATGAGCCTGGGAATTGCTTTTTTTTAAAAAAAAGGAAAAATATGATGGGGGATATGACACAATGGCTAAATCTGGGACAATTTGAGCATCAAAATAATTCAGTACAGTAACCACTAAAAAGAATAGGAATTCATGAGTTCAAACTGGTGACGGATGGATGGATGAATGTGAGAGCTCTCTTGCTTACAGAAAAATGTCTAGTGATAACTGGTAAATGTGGAGGAATGTTAGAATTGGAAAATCATGATTTTGCAGCTGTCTTATACAGTTTGGACTACACAAAAAGAATTATCAATGAATACTAAATACAGGTGGATGATGAAAAGCAAGACATTTACTTTTTACTGACTGCTTGCTTAGTGCCTTGCAAGGAAAAAATGGTAACTATGTACAGGAAAAAATACATAGTATCTTAACCTAGTGTTCAAAACTTACATGAGGGACAGATGGACATTACATCATACATACAGATATGATAACCTGAGAAGGACGAAACATCATCTGGCTGGCAAGACATCACCTGAATCTAATTACAAGGAAACAACAGACAAATTCAAAAGAAGGGTGTAAGGAAGGAAGCTGTATTCTTCAAAAATGTCCAAGCCATAAAAAATAAAGGTTATGAATCTGTTCCCAGATTAAAGGAGACTAAAGAGACATGACAACTAATTGCAATACCTAAATCTAGACTAGATCCTATGCTAAAGGAGGAAAAAAATGCCATAAAGGACACTATAGCATCACTAGGTCAACTGACAAAACTGAAATACAAATGGTAGATTAGATGAAAGTATTTAATCAAATTTATTGAAGTTGATAATTCTCTAATGATTATATAAGAGAATATCCCATTTCTTGGAAATACACACTTAAGTATTTCAGGGGTGAAGAATCAAGATGCATATAATTCACCCTCAAAAAAATCAGAAAAGGGACGTCTGGGTGGCTCAGTGGTTGAGCGTCTGCCTTCAGCTTAGGGCATGATCTTGAAGTTCTGGGATCAAGTCCCCCACATCGGGCTCCCTGCATGGAGCCTGCTTCTCCCTCTGTCTATGTCTCTGCCTCTCTCTGTGTCTCTCGTGAATAAATAAATAAAATATTTTTTAAAATCAGAAAAATATTATGTATATGCATATGTAGTTATTTAGATGATACACATATAGTGGGTAGGTAAATTTTTTTTTTTCAGGTAAATTATAAAGCATGTAAGAGATGCCTTGGTAACTCAGTCCATTAAGCATCCAACTCTTCATTTCAGCTTGGGTCATGATCTCAGGGTTGTGAGATCAAGCCTCATATCGGGCTCTGTGCTAGGTAGGTGTAGAGACTGCTTAAGAGTCTCTCCCTCACCCTCTGCCTCTCTCCCCACACTCATGCACATGTGTTCTTTACACTATGTTCACTGCCAAGGGTAGCAACTACCATCTGTTCCATGATATTGTTGTTGCACTATCACTGACCAGTTATCACTACCATTGTTACTCTTATAAATTTTCTATACTTCCAAATAAAAAGTAAGAAAAAAAAAGAACAGTAAACAAACAAACCTGGATTGAAATGATTTATCTTAGCTTCCAAGCAAGCTGTCTCTACCTCCTATTGATTTTATTCTCTCAGGAAAGCTTGAAATACTGTAATTGTCTCTGGAACTCTTCCTTCTCTCATCTTTCAGAGACATTCCACCATATATTGCCTATTCACCCTTCATAATGTTTCACATCTAGCCTTTCTTTTGAATTCCTACAACCACCACACTATTTCAAATGTCTATCATTTTACTTTATTTCTTTGTTCATTTTTAGAGAGAGAAAGCATGGGGTGGAGGGGCTGGAGGAGGAAGGGTAGAAGGAGAGAGAGAGAGAGACTTTTAAGCAGGCTCCATACCCAGCAAGGAGGCCAATCTCATTACCCTGAGATCATGACCTGAGCCCATATCAAGGTTAGTCAATGGTCAGAATGGCTAAAATTAACAAGTCAGGAAACAACAGATGTTGGTGAAGATGCAGAGAAAGGGAAACCCTCTTACACTGTAGGTGGGAATACAAGCTGGTACAGAATGGAGGTTCCTCAAAAAGTTGAAAAGAGAGCTACCCTATGACCCAGCAATTGCACTACTAGGAACTTACTCCAAAGATATAAATGTAGTGATCTGAAGGGGCACCTGCACCCCAATGTTTATAGCAGCAATGTCCACAATAGCCAAACTAGAGAAAGAGCCCAGATGTCCATTCAACAGATGAATGGATAAAGATGTGGTGTATATATGCAATGGGATATTACTTAGCCATAAAAAAAAAAGAAAGAAAGAAAGAAAGAAAGAAAGAAAGAAAGAAAGAAAGAAAGAAAAGAAAAAGGAAAAAGAAATCTTACATTTGCAATGACATGGATGGGACTAGAGGGCATTATGCTAAGCAAAGTAAGTCAACCAGAGAAAGACAATTATCATATGATTTCATTCATATGTAGAATTTAAGAAACAAACAGAGGATCATAGGAGAAGGGAGGGAAAAATAAAACAAGACAAAATCAGAGAGGGAGACAAACCATAAGAGACATAGGAATAAGAATCATAGGAAACAAACTGAGGGTTGCTGGAGGGGAGGGGATGGAAAGATGGGGTAACTGGGTGATGGACATTAAGGAGGACATGTGATATAATGAGCACTGGGTATTATATAAGGCTGATGAATCACTGAACTCTACCTCTGAAACTAATAATATATTATATGTTAATTAATTGAATTTAAATAAATTTTTAAAGAATTTTTAAAAAGTCAGTCAAATGTCCATCATTTTACAATGAAATATTGCTACAATCTGCAGATTCATTAGCAATGAACAGGAGACTCAACAGGAGGCTCTCTCTACTCTCAAACATCTTACACTCCTTTACACATATGTCTTGCAACAGTATTATTTTCTTTTTTTTTTTTTTTTGCAACAGTATTATTTTCATTCTGTCACTTACTTCCTCAGATTTTCACACTGGACTCTGTATTGCCTAAAATAAATGAGTAGGTTAATCAACAAATAAGTGTCTAATTTCTGATCCTTATGTAAAAAAAACTTAATTCAAAAAAGCACATTTTCACAGCAGAAGAAAGTTGAAAATATCAAAAAGATCAAAGAAGAAAACTGAAATAACTCATAATCTCAAAACATATACACAACCACTGCCAACAGCTTGTGGTTTGCCCTCCCTGATATTTTTCCTCATAACACATATACTTTACAAAATTGGGATCATACTGTATATTCTATTTTATGAATTACATTTTTCACTCCTTCCTATACTATACCATAGTATTTCCCCATTTGAGTAAAAAGTTTTATACAACATGATTTTTATAGCAATAGAGCTTTCCTTGTAAACGTGTAATCTAACTTAATCAGTTATCTGAGTTTGGGTATTTTTTCCCCTCAATTTTTTCCTTAAAAAAACATTTATACCTACATATTTTTTTTTAGAGAGAATCTTTTTTTTTTTAAGATTTTTTAATTTATTTATTCATGAGAGACACAGAGAGAGAGAGAGTGAATGAGAGAGAGGCAGAGACACAGGCAGAGGGAGAAGCAGGCTCCATGCAGGAGCCTAACGTGGGACTCGATCCCAGGCCTCCAGGATCATGCCCTGGACTGCAGGAAGTGCTAAACCACTACGCCACCAGGGCTGCCCCTGTACCTACATATTTTTAGTCATCTCTTAATGCTTTCCCTAGGATAAGTGGACTGTTTTTAAAAAACGTAAGCTGAATCACATTTTCTTCTATGAATTAATCTCCTACTATTTAATGTATACTAAACATGTTATGACTTTTCATTCCTATGCTTTTACTTCCTTTCTCATGTTCCTTTATGCCTCCTCGATGTCAATCCAAATCAGAATCAGGCTCCATATCTTTTTGTTTTGTTTTGTTTTGTTTTGTTTCAGGCTCCATATCTTAAATGTCTTTGTATCACAAGTGCTCAGAAAATGGTCTTTGAATGATTAACATCCTCTATTCTTCCAGGCCTCACAGGCCTCACATAGGTCTCCCTTCTTCAACAGAGCCTTCCCCATGACGTCTAGAGGCCACAGTTAGCCCTCCTTCCTGTTTACCCTGGATACAAGAGATTGCAATATTTTCTTTCATTGACAAGCAGGTGACAAGTACCTATGTCTCTTCCATTTGGCAGATAGGAGAAACATGATACAGAAAGGTGACTTATTCACCAATGGTCTGGTTCTGAGCCTGTGCCCTCAGAGAAGCCAAGAGAAGCATGTTCCCTAGGAAATTTTCTGTGATACTCAACTTGCCTCTGTTTGGTCCTATAGGTCTGATGAAAGCACATTTTGACTGGGCTCGCTTAACATTAAAACCAAACGATTTTTAAATTAATTATATGCATGAATACTTCAGGTTAATGAATTCTCTTTCCAAAAATATCACTAAGATTCAAGACGTTACCTTTTCATTATTTTCAGGTAGATATGTTTACTAGAATAATGCTAAGACATCTAACAGAGAAGGGGCTTTACAGAACTGCTTTAATAAATAAGACACAAATGATTTATACTTACAAGCTCAATAAATGATATCTGAATAGAAACTTCTAAAGTTTGTGAAAATACTGGAGAACATTTTTCTTTTCTTTTTTAAAGATTTTATTTATTTATTCATGAGAGATACAGAGAGAGAATCAGGGACATAGGCAGAGGGAGAAGCAGGCTCCATGCAGGGAGCCTGAGGCGGGACCCTATCCCAGGACTCCGGGATCACGACCTGAGTCAAAAGCAGACGCCCAACCACTGAGCCATCCAGGTGCCCCTGGAGAAGATTTTCCAATACAAAACTTTCTAATCTGACTGCATTTTAAAAACAAATTCATGAAAAATCAGAACATCAATGGGGCTCCAATATTTCAGCAAAGCAGTCAGGATTACTTTGGACTCTGAGGCATCCAGATGCTGCCTTAATACATTTACAGAGAAAAATCACTGTTTTATTTTACTGAGTTCCTTTAAGTAAAATTTTAAGCATGAATTAACTAAGTCATGGCCCAAGCCATACTAAAGTACCTTTGAGGTTCATGAAAGGAAAGGTCTCTGAGGATTAAGTTAGAAAACACACTTGCAAAATTTTGTTCCTCAGCATTTTTTGGTCTATTTGGGAATTTTCTGTAGTAGAATTTTATGCACATTTTTTTACAATTTTAATGGGAACCACTATTTTAAAAAGCAACGACACAGCACTGTGTATTGCCCTCTCTAAGACGGATAAGTTCTATCTTGTCAAAGGGAGGTTAGAAGGGGCAGCTAATATTGCTATAGTAATCCCCATGTCAAAGCCTCCATGCGGATGGCCTATGTTCTCAGGCTCCCTCATGCTGGACACTGAGATTGGTTTCAGGGACAAGGAAGGTGCCACAAAAGAAATGATTAAAAACAACTAGAGGATGATTACTCCTTTGTGACTCCTGCTTGAGAGCCTGAAATCTGAGCAGAATTCATCTCAGTTTCTCTAATGAATTCCTCTGCTGCTGTCATGCGGTTAATTCTCCACATTTTCTACTACTCTGATTATTAAAAAAAGAAGTAAAAAGGAAAAGGAGCCAGCCAATATAAACATCAAAGAGTACTCCCACTTCTGTGGCCTTCAGATATTTTCCAGAGCTGGACTGTGGGGACAAAAGAGATTGGGGGTGGGGGGTGGCGGGGAGAAGCTTGATTTCTGTTTCCTCTGGGAGACATTGGGAAAGTCGGCCCCATAACGCTGTAGTGCAAGTAGGTGGCATGTTTCTCAGTGAAGCTAGGCATCAAAGGTTTTCTCAGTGAAGTTGGATGTTCCCTTGGCTTAGCCAGAGAGACCCCAGCTATTACTGAATGGTGGCATGTGGAGGATGAGAGGGGGGCCCTCCCTGCAGACACCCTCCCCTGGGCCTCAGACCAAAACATTGAAGGGAGCTGGGGGATGAAGTGGAGGAAGGAGGCGGGAGGCAACTTGAGAAACTTAAAACCAGCATAACTTTTCATTTCCTGAACTTAAAGCAAATAACTGTTTGTGGTCTTCACTGGAGTTTGAGTTTTTTTCTTTTGCCAAGCCTTGTAGACTCCACCAACGTCAGTCTGAAGTTAACAAGAGGAGACTGAATGGGAATAAATGTACAAACCTATTACATGGAGAGAAGAAAGTTCAGGATAGGAGAGTGATCAGGGCTGAACAAGAGTTCATGTGAGAAAGATCTAGAGTTTTCGTCGACTGTGAACAGTATATGAGCCAACAGTGTGACTTGCCTGCTAAAAAATCCAATGCAATTAATTTAAGGCCGCATTAGCAGAAGTATGATATTCAGAGTAAGGGGGAAAATGGCCCCTCTATGCTCCACACTGGTCCAGACACAGCTGGGGTGCTGCCTCCATTCTGACTGTCAAGTTTTCAAGAACACAGAGAAAAACTGGAACATGTCAAGAGTGTCACAGGAAGAAAAAGGGGGTGGAAATCATGTCACATGCAGAATAACTGGAGAAACTAGGATTGCTTCAACTGTGGAAAAAGAACTTCTTGGGGAAGTTCTGTAACTATTTGCAAATAGCTGGGGAGTCATTGTGTGGAAGACAGAGCAAACAACTCCATGTCTCCAAAGAGCCGACAAATGGGCAGAAAAATAACCCAAATTAACAAAAAAAATTTCTAACAATACAAATTGTTCCAAAATGGAATCAGCTCTTCTGAGTAATAGTTACTTCTCCAGCATTGGAAGGGTTCAAGGCCAAACCTGCCAGGGATGTTACGAGTATTCCAACGTTAAGTGGAAGACTGGGCAAATGGCTCATTAGATTCTGAACCTGAGAACTATATGATGAGACAGAAGTAACATTAAAAAGTAAAAGGCACCTACCATTTGCTTAAACTCTTTTATATATCAGTGGGAAATTGACTCAGTCATTCAATAATACCACTATGGTTCTTTCAGCTCCTATTAAGAGTAAACAAGGGAAGCCTTCCTCCTGTTAGGGTCTGAAACTAGAGAACATTGTTTGTAGGAATGCGAGCATTCTAACACCTTTCCTACTATGTTTATTAACCTGTTTTGCCTTTTAGGTATCTTCAGAAACTCTAAATGCCAAAAACACTGAACTCCTTGAGAGCAGGGTCTATGTCTTATTTACCTTTGTACTCCAAGGACTAAGCACAGAGCTTGACACAAAAATAGGTGGTCACAACAATTTGTTATCTGTGTAGCACATGCTAGGTTCTGTGAATACAGCAAAAACAAAACAGTCCTGGTTTTAGCCATCATGAACTTGCAACCTAGTGGGAGCCATCCATACTCAACAAAAAAGTCATAAATAGAAACACATAATTCTAAAGTTATATAAATACAAAGAATAAGAAGTAAAGAGAAGAAAGAGGGGTTATAAGGAAAATCTAACTTTATTAAGGGAGTGATCCTTAAAGAGTGGAGGAGAATGGGAGTTGGCCAGGTGAAAGCTGGAGGAAGGAAGACTATTCCAGAGAGAGGAAAGAATCTGTCTAAAGCTGTTGAGAGGTGGAAAAGAGTGAGCAGAAAGCAAAGGTGGGGACCATGCAGGACCTCACAGGTTTAATCCTAAATGCAACTGGAGCCAAAGAAAGGTTTTAAACAGGGAAATGATAGAAACCATCCCTCTAAGAGCTGCATTGAGGAAGATTGGAACAATCAACCAGTGCTGGCAGGAATATAGAGAAAAAGGAACCCTGTGTACGGCTGGTAGGAATGCATACTGTTGCAGCCACTTGAAAATAGTATGGAGGGTCCTCAAAAAATTAAAAATAGAATTATCATATGATCCAGTAATGCCACTACTGAATATCTACCCAAAAAATATGAAAACATTAATTAAAAAAGATACATACACCAATGTTTATTGTGGCATTACTTACAATAGCCAAGATATGGAAGCAACTCAAGTGTTTATCAATAGATGAATGGATAAAGAAGACGTTGTGTATATATATACATATATGTGTATGTATGTAAGTATGTGTGTATACATATATATATTCATATATATATGTATACACACACACAATGGAATATTATTCAGCCATAAAAAGAATGAAACCTTGCCATTTGCAACAACTTTGGATGTATCCAGAAAGTATAATGCTAAGTGAAATAAGCCAGTCGGAGAAAAACAAATACCATATGATCAAACTCATATATGGAAGTTAAAAATTAAACAAAAAACAAACAAAGAGGCAAACAAACAAACAAAAAAACACCCCAGACTCTTAGTTATAGAGAACAAACTAGTGGTTGCCAGAGGGGAACTAGGTGGGGGAGAAATAGGTAAAAGGGATTAAGAGTACACTCATCATGATGAGCACTGAAAAAGGTATAGAATTGTTGAATCACTATACTGTAAACCTGAAACTAATGTAACACTGTATGTTAATTATATTGCAATGAATGAATAAACAGAAGGAAGAAAAGGAGGGAGGAAGAAAGAGAGAAAGGAAAGGAAGAAAGACAGAAGGAAGGAAGGAAGGAAGGAAGGAAGGAAGGAAGGAAGAGAGAAAGAGAGAAAGAAAGAAAGAAAGAAAGAAAGAAAGAAAGAAAGAAAGAAAAAGAAAAAAAAGAAAAGAAAAGAAAAGAAAAAAGAAAGAGGATTAGAACAGTCTGTTTCAATGCATTAGTGGGTCACAAAACGATTTTAGTTGATCCATGCCCAGGATGAAAAAAAATAGAGTTTCCAAAAACTCTGATTGCATCCTACAAAGTAAAGGTAAGTCAGTTGAGAATCTGACCCTTGGTTTCAGCTAAGGTCATGATCTCAGGGTTATGAGACTGAGACCCGCATCAGCTCCAAGCTCAGCACAGTCCGCTTAAGTTTCTCTCTCCCTGCTCCTCCCCTCCCCTTCCTTCTCCCCCCTGTAATCAATCAATCAATCAATAGTGAAAAGGTAGTCAGGCTTAACAAGAAAATGAAATGTCTTATATGTTTAAAGTCAAGGAAGAGCACATCAACTTGGGACAGATTTTTATTATAAATCTCCACTTATTAATTAAAAGTCACATTTTATAAAACCAAAGGAAAGCTATCTTTAATCACAATCATACTATAAAGCACTCTCACTCCTTTATTGCAGAGTACTAATAAATCTTCAAAAGTCCTCTTCTACCATGCTGTCACATCTCATTTGCACTCGGTGTTTACAGATTTACAAAAGATTCAAAAGTTCTGAATTCACAGTCTAAACATTACTCAGATTATTCCCATGTACTTGGTAGAGGGCAGGTATAATCCTCAGTTCAAAGGAAATAAATGAGTTATGGAGAATATCCATGAAATCTAAAGCCACTTAGCAGCAGAGTCCACAGTAACCCATTCCTTGCCTTCTGGTTTGTAGTCAGCCTGTGGCACTTTGGTGACACTCTGCCTAACACCATTTTTTGTTGATCCTGGTACATCTGAGCTGTCTATTAAACTTCCACTCCCTCAGGGGTAGACACTGTGTCTTCTACTTTTACTGTACTGTCCATGATGCTTAGCAGTCCTGAAAACACTAGATACTTAATATTTCTTGACTGGACTACTAATGAGGATAAAACGGAGATCTGCTGATTTAGAGGCTGTTTAACTAGATTGCTTCCTTCATCAAGTTGTGTTGGTCTTGCATGCAAGTTTTATCTCCAGCCGACCCAGTCTTCCATTACAAAATAGCACTCGCCTCTTTCCAAAATGAAAAACATTTTCCATTGTAAATTATACTTGCAGCTGCGATGTTGAAATATTCCTCAAGCAAAGATTTTTATCTGTGCTGCAAAGGGGAAAGTGTAGCTCATAAGCTTAATTCTTTAAACAAATCCAGTAACTCTGTCCCTTTGGTCCAGACAGCCCTCTTAGCTTATTTGTTTGTTTTCATGCCCCATGTTCTTCCTACCCACCCACCACCCCCCCCAAGATTCCTGGTAGTAAATTACCCAGTGCATGTGATCACACTAAAACAGATTATTGCTTGTGTGACAAGTATGATCTCTATGTTCTCTTACAGCTAACATGCCATCCCACACAAAAAGAACACTGAAAGGATAGGTAGGAGCAGAGAGGAGGCCTTGGGTTAACTTGAAAGAAGTCTAAACAAACACGGTTAGTCAGAAGCGCTCATTCCCCAGCCTTCTTGCCTGACTTTGAAAAACAGACGGGAGGAAGATATGCCAACTATCTCTCCTGAGTTTTAGGGATCACAAAAGTGCTAACTATGTGTTTTGTCACACATCTGGAACTGAAAACTTGAGGTATTCATTTTGAGGACAGTATTGACTATTTTAAAGAAAATTTTGAGTTTGACCAAGTGTTTTACTACCAGTCTCTGAGCTCTTCCTCACAGCAGTTCTGAGAAATCAAAATATCGCTGTTTCCATATATTTCTGAGAAAACAAAAGATGCATGCAACTTTGTGCTGAGCCAATCACTTAGACGCAACTTAGAGACAGGATCCTGGTTCTCAAAGTCTGCCTCTCATAAAGGAGGAAAATGTGTATAAAAGTCAATTAAAACACGAAGTAGAGTGAACTAAGTGCTCCAATAATAGGTCAAAGAGAGCAGTGCAAAGAGTGGCACTTAAGCCCAACTGGAAAGCGGTGGGCAGAATTCAATGATGGAAGGAGCATTTGAGCCTTGCCTTGAGAGATGTCAAGTATTGCAGTAGATGAGAGAAGAATGCTAATTATGAAGAGCATAATTCAAGCCACAGAGGTGTGTAAAAGCATGCTGTATTCAGGGAACCACATAAAACCTAAATGGCTAGAGCAAAGGACTCTCAAGTGATCATCAAGTGAAGAGTAAAAGTTCACATGAGTGAAATCCATAAAAAAGCTATCAGTAAAAAGTAAGTGTGATTTTAAAGTCTGGAAACAGTGCAGCCTGGGTGGCTCAGCAGTATAGCACTGCCTTTGGCCCAGGGCATGATCCTGGAGACCTGGGATCGAGTCCCACGTTGGGCTCCCTGCATGGAGCCTGCTTCTCCCTCTGCCTGTGTCTCTACCTTTCTGTCTCTCTGTTTCTCCTGAATAAATAAATAAAATCTTTTAAAAAAATAAAAAATAAAGTCTGGAAATATTTTGAATGTTTCAAAGAAAAGCATCTGTACCAGCTTTAGTGTTACAAATCCAACGTAGGATGAAGCTGACAAATTAACAAATCTGAAAACATAACGTACTACTATATTATTATAATTAAAAAACCCACTTGTATAAGCAATCTATTCCAAATTCATTCATAAAATGATCCTATCCAAATTCCTGGATCTTACCCCCTCTTTCAATAAGGGTAACTTACAAGATGAATTCTCACAAAATAAGGTAAGGATATAAAGGAAACAAAAGAGAGAAATGGGAAGGTTGTATCCATCAGGTTGGGGGACAGGAAAAAGAGCTGTCTGGTGAGATCTAGTCTGTTTACATTAACATCAATAGAAACATATGTTTAAAAACAGACACTCTGAATTTGGATAGCAAAATCTGTTTTCAGAGAGACAATATATAACATTTGGCAGCTGACATTTAAGAACTAATCAAGTTTGGGGCCAACTGAAAGAAATTGTCTGGAGAAAACTGACCTATTGTTTCTATTGTCATTAGCTGAAACATAAACATTACAGCTTGATCATTTCGATTTGGAATAGAAAAATCAGTTTTCTAAGAAGCCAATATATAATATTCAGCAACTTGTGCAAGTCAACACAGAGTCTTCTCACAGTGAAAGGGGGAGAGCACCCCAAAGGCAGACTTCATGAAAGGCTCCTTTCAAACAGTGGCCCTTGCTATGTCCTCTTAATTAAGGGCTCATAAATAAAAAGACACAACAGCTGCAACTTATGATTAACCATGGTATAGTATTTCAAACAGTGAATAACATTATAGTTATTACAACTAACAAAACTCCTTACATTGGTTCAACACATGACCTTGGTTTTGTCTGGCCTGTAGGTGACCTGAATTGAAGAGAGATGTCTGGGTTGAAATTTAACTCGGTGTCTGAAAAGCTATGTCACATGGCTGGAAAGTCAGTAATGTGGCAATTTTGGGAACCTCTGCTTCTTTCAATGTGATTGGATAGTGTGTAAAGGTAAATCTGAGAAGAACAGTGAAAAATAAAGCTAACTGGTCAGTCTAAGACAGCCCTTGAATAATGTCCAAACATTTGCAAACTGTCTGAGTAAACCACTCAGGTTATTCTTAAACAACCTAAGGTAACTTTACTGAATGCCATGGGCAAGTGCCCTTTAGATTAACGTGGTAAACAATTCTTGAGTGATTAATGACATACACTCTTTCTCTGCCCTCTACTGAGGGCAGAACTCTAAGGAGAGTAGGAAAAGGTATTACCTCTTGATTTATAGGCTAAGACCAAAGCAATCTGAGTTTCCTCTGATAATGAGAATCTATTCCTGAGAAAGATATGGGTTCTCAAAAGAGGGACCACAGAAGACAAGGAAGAAAGAGTCTTCTATTATCTCCTTGCTCCATTAACTATGCTCTGAGAAGCTGCCTGTGTTCCTCCAGTCTTAATTAGATGGGTTCAGGACCTAATTCTAAGAACTATTGTCCTCATGACCATAATAGATGAAAACTAAAGGAAAAGCCTGACTTTTCTCATTTCAATTGATAAGTAATCATATCACTCAGTACTTCATTTCTTATCATAGAACCTCCAATACCTTTTATTGGGTTGTCTTTAGGTGTCTTGATCATGTAATACAGAAACTCATGTTTCGATAAAAGCAGATCTAGGGTCTCTTAAAATCATAACCAAGGCACGAATGATTAATTTTTGTCTGTTTATCACTAGTTCACATCTTAACATAATATAAGATTTAAGCAATCACGTTTCTACTCCCAACTCTGCCAACAAACCACTCAATTCCTCTAAAAATTCACAATAACATTTAATATAAATACATTCTTTTTGAATTTACAATAGTGCTCTTTGAAAAAGGATATTATTTCTTTAAAAGCCCTGCAGTGATAAAGCATTAACTAAAAGCAGTTAGACAATTAATATTGGGAACTAGGAAGATATATGTTTCCCAGGAAAGAAAAGTTTGCTTGGATCTTCCATTTCATTATTACTAACAAAATGTATAACATTAACCACATGAAGAACTGAAAATTCATCAGTCACTATTTAAATCAGTGGGATACATTGCTAGCTTCTAGAGAGATTTTGATAATGATCTTGAACAGTAGTGAGCACAGAATAGATCCTAAATGGATACTCATTAACTTGAGCCAATTAACCACAGGGAGTAAAAAAATAATTTTTTAAGAACACAGAGCTGAGGTAAAATTTTAATCTGAACTTGTCATCTTAGTATCCCCAGAGTACAGAGTGCCTTGTACACAATAGGCATCAACAATGACTGATTTTGTGAATGAACGAGCTGATTAGTGGAAGAAGGGCAGTTCTAAGACAAACTAAGAAGGGATAAAGCCATCTGGGTCCTAAGGATAGTAGAAAAGGCATGTCCATTTGGCGCTAATATTTACCTATTTCTAAATATATTTTTCAAAAAAGAAAGTTAAAAATCTGAATTAGCACAAAGTAATGATATTTCAGCCTGGATTTTCTAGCACAGGGAAGGTAACTAGACCAGCCTCATTTTAAATAGGGAAGTTTATTTATTTCCTTGGAGGCCCTAATGTAAATTAAAGAGATTGATTTCAGGATCACCTTTCAAGAAAGACTACTAAACCATTTTGTTAAATCAAATTACTCTAAGTTTTCTGATATCTAGCTTTTAAAAAATGCATAAATACCATTTCCTTTAATATGTCAGCAACTCTTAATGGGAGAAGTAATCTTAAAATTAAATATCATTCCACTTCCGAAGTAATTTAAGCCTAGATTTAGGAATTTAAGGGAAGGATTTGTTGCTTTTGTTTCTACTACAAATAAATTGTAAAAAAAGGCAGTTTGAACCTAACTATATCTCTTTTCTGTCTAATACCTTGGCTTAAGATTTATAGTTTCTTTTCTTTTTTTTAGATTTATCGTTTCTAATAAAGCTTTATCAAAAGGGTAGAAAAATAGGTAAAAATTGTTTTTATTCATGGAGCCATAATTGCCACTGAGGAAATCAATAATAATATAGGCTATATCTCTTTTGAGGCTAATAGCAAGGAAAGGAACAAATATTACTTGGTGTCATAGTCCTACAAAAAATACCCTTTAATGTCCCTTTCCCATAAAGAAATCAACACCAGATGGATATAGTGGCCACTCATTCATTCAAGCACTAGTAAGTATCCCTAGAGCTCTAAGAATGAATAAAATAGGATTCCTATTCCTAAATTCTGAAGGCTCACAGTCCAGGTACAAATTCATCAACTGTCTATTTAAGATTTGTATATTTTATTATACAGAAATTATGCCACACACACACACACACACACACACAAAAATTAAAAGGGCAAAGACACATACGGTAAGTTATACCATAGCATCAGAATCACCATAATAGAAATAGAGAAGAGGAAATAGGAGTTCCTTTCTTTGTCTGGGAAGTCTAGCAAAGCCTCACCAAGGAACTAATGAACATGCAAGCTTCATCTAGCAAAGAAGCTAGCAAAAATAGCAGAGGGTAAATCCATGCAAAAGCACAAAGGTGAGAAACAGCAAGAAATACAATGTGTCTGGAGCACATGTAGATGCTATGAGATGCTGAAAGTTGAGACAAGAGAGGAGGGTTAAAAAAAAAAATCTGAGGGTATTCCTCGGTGGCTCAGTGGTTTAGCGCCTGCCTTTGGCCCAGGGCGCAATCCTGGAGTCCCGGGATCAAATCCCACGTTGGGCTCCCGGCATGGAGCCTGCTTCTCCCTCTGCCTGTGTCTCTGCCTCTCTCTCTCTGTCATGAATGAATAAATAAAATCTTTTAAAAAAATCTGATATACCAAGCTAATGAATTCAAATTCTATCCTACAGAGAAGTCAAGAAAGGTTTTTATTTTTTTTATTTTTAAAAGATTTTATTTATTAATTCATGAGAGAGAGAGAGAGACAGACAGACAGACAGAGACACAGGCAAAGGGAGAAGCAGGCTCCATGCAGGGAGCCCGATGTGGGACTCAATCCTGGGACTCCAGGATCACTCCCTGGGCCTAAGGCAGGCGCCAAACCGCTGAGCCACCCAGGGATCCCAAGAAAGGTTTTTAAATAGGAGAGTGACTAGATCAGATTTGTTTCTATGTGGATAACTCATTCTTTCTTTCCAAAGCAGATCAACATCACCTCTAAACTCCATTGGTTTTCACAAGCTCATTGCTGGAAAGAATCCCAGGATGGGAAAATTGCTTTCCTGAAATCATTAATTCAAGATTCATACTTTTAAATACAATAATTTCAAGTAATGGGTTGGCCAATATGGAAGTAGAGCCACAGCCAAACCTAAAAAGTTCTTGCTTAAAAGAAAAACAACGACAACAACAAAACCACCCTTTAGCTCTCTTCTTTGTAACTCTATAAGATATTTACCATCCAAATCAGGGTCTAAGGGGTTCTGAAGGATTATGAGAAAACTGGTATCAAAAGTCCTCCTATAAAATATGTCTAATAGGTAATATGAGAAAATTGTGCAAAACTACATGTAACATAGAAACACATTTTTGTTAAGAAAATGAATAGTAAATATGCTCATATATGCATTGAAAAAGTTTGAAGAAATTATCAAAAACTTGGTATCAGTAGATAAATCTAAGATTATGGGATTATGGAAGACTTTCTTTTTCTCCATAATATATGTCTTTTTTTTTCTTTAAACTTTTTTTTTAAAGATTTTATTTATTTATTCATGAGAGGCAGAGAGAGAGAGAGGCAGAGACACAGGCAGAGGGAGAAGCAGGCTCCGTGCAGGGAGCCCGACGTGGGACTCAATCCCAGGTCTCCAGGATCACATCCTGGACTGAATGAAGGCAGCGCTAAACTGCTGAGCCACCCGGGCTGCCCTCCATAATATATTTCTTAAAGTTTGAATTTTATAGGTATGTATTACTTTTACAGACAGAAAAACACATGAAAGATCAATTTAATTTAAATAAAACCTTCGATGGCAGCCTATATTCACAAAGGTTGCAGGAAGCCAGATAAGTGAACTAAGAGCTTCCGCGTGAGACTCACCACTAACAAGTAGGTTCATCACATTTCTATGTGGTCAAATGACATACCAACAGGAAAGTTTTCAGATTAGCAGGCAATCCTCATCTATCTGCCTCCCATTCTCCCTCCCTATTTTACTCAAAAACATGGTATAATTCCTTGCTAAGCTAATTTTTTCCCTGTGGACTTTAAAATGATGATTTGAATGCTGATTAATTTATGGTCAGTCCATACTAGCCACAAAAAATCATCAGTTTTTGTCTTTGTGGGCTGCATTTTGGGCTTGTTTGTTGCTTTTCATGGAGAAGCAACAAACCCAAATGGTGAATTCAAGAGATTCAAAATTTCTGCATGCATCCCACTGCCCTGGGTGGCTCAGCGGTTTAATGCTTGTAAAGGTCAAATCTAACCTGCTGGCAATAACCTGCCAGCATTACCTTCTATAGTTATTTTTCATTTTTCAAAGTACATTCTTATACATTGTTTCATGTGATTCTCATAATAACTCTATGAGGCAATTGGGACTGGAAATTATCTCCATCCTTATTGTTTTTCTTGAGTTTCACATCTTAAGAGATACTGGGATTGGGAGGGGAAGTAAATACAAAAGGATCACATTCCCAGTACATAAAATTTGGAGGGGGGGGGGAGAGAGTTAAAAAAAAAAAAAAAAAAAAGGAAACAAACCAAACTAAATATCATTCATAATTTCACCACCACCACTGTTATTACTATTTGGTTGTATAGGTTTCCCAATATTTCTTCTCTGTATTCCATTAAGCTTATTAGAAGGTAAGAAAATTTTCACATGGATAATGAGAGTCAAAGCCAGGGCTAACACCCATGAATACTTTCCATCATACCAGGAAGTTCCTTCCTTCTTACTAACCTGTTCATCTTTCAAAATGTCCAAGCATTATAAAGAAGAAAGCTCAGAAATACAGATTATTATATATTCATGTTTTGTTTTGATGTACTAATAAGTAAATTTACCAGTGGTCTTTAGACATTCATACCTCTAGTATATGAATAACTGTCAAACTCAGTGATGTCTAAAATGCTCTTTAACTATGAAGTAATTCTAATCTTCTCTGAATGAAAAATGGCCAGAAGACAGGGTCAAGAATCTGAGTCAAAAGGATATCAGATGTGGGCAAGTTAAGTAAATCAAAATCTCATAAAGGAGTTAGCCAAACTAGAATCAAAATCACAAATCAATATGTCATCCATTGGAACAAGGGTCAATCAAGGAAAGGAAAGAAATGTAAGTCTGGAAGGATGAGGCTGAACCAACAGATACATTTTTCAGAGATTGCTCGTTGGTCATAAAACCTATTTCCTTTTCTTGGACACACAGCTACATCACGGTTCCTAGTTGTCCCTGCAGTTCAGTATGGCCATATAAGTCCTAGCTGATGGAATATTGGTGAAAATGATCTGAGAACATTCTAGGCTTGGCTCCTAAAAACCTGACAATTTGTAATTCTTCATGCTTTCTTCTTACAGGGTGACTTTGGAAGTCATCTGTTGAACATGGTAGAGTCACAAGATAGAAGGAGCCACACGATGGAAAACAGTTCTGCTTGAGGAAGAGCCTCTCAACAATCAAGAACATCTAATTAAACTTGATGTAAGATATAAATTTGTATTTATTATGTCATTGAGATTTTGGGGTTTATGTATTACAACTAGTATTATAATCTCCCTGGCAGGTGATGAATAAGCCAGGCCATGTGGGCAAGGCCAGACTGACATAATCATGGATTGCCTGTCTTCCTCACTCTAGGGCCATATCTGCTGAGCAGGTTTGATAGGCAAATTCAGGATGCTGAATTACTTTTTGTCAGTGAATTATTCTGAATTTCACATAAGCTAAGAAAATCAAATGACAGATGGAATCATAAATGTGTTATAGGCAAATTGTGAAAAGACTCAACAAAATCCAAATGTCCATTCAAGTTTTGAGAACACTTTGATAGCATTTTGCAGAGAGAAAGCCACAAAACAAATTAGAGCATACAGATTTTCCAAATCAGAAATGCAAAAGGGAGGGAGGGAGAAAGCTATGAATTAAATGTTTGTCACTCCCCTATATTCATATGTTGAAATCCTAATCTCCAATATAATGGTATTCCAAGATGGGGCCTCTGCAAGGTGTATCATGAGGGTAGAGCCCTCATGATTTAATTAGTGCCCTTATAGGAAGAGACACAAAAGAGCTTTCTTTTTTCTCTGCTCTTAGCCACGTGAAGATACAATGAGAAGGTGGTTAAGACCGAGGGAAAGTAAAACTAATATTTATTCGAAGTCTATATTCTAGAATCTTTCACATATATATTCTTAGTTAATCCTTACAACAAATCTGTAGTTTACCAGTGGTCTAGTATCCCCATTTTATTACTATCCCCATTTTTTCAGAGGAGAAAACTTAGGGTCATAGCAATTAAGTAATCAATCTAAGGTTACACATCTAGAAAGTGGCGGGGGGGGGGGGGCGCGCGGGGGCAACATTAAGCCTTAGTCTGTCCTGCAAAGCTTGCTCACATTCTTTTCACTATAGCTTTGTTATCTTGATATTCGCACATGTTTCAAAAGATATGCAAAAGTTTCCCTGACCCTAGTGCATTTCTTGGATGGCCTCAAAGGTCTCACCTATCTAGGTACAATCACAGAAACTCACTCTAAGAACCAAAGAGATAAATGCCTCTAAATTTTTCCTGGGAGGTGACTTCTTAGAACATGCCTTGGGAAGGTGCTTTAGAACTCATCTTTGAGGGCAGCCTCAGTGGCTTAGCAGTTTAGCACCGCCTGCAGCCCAGGGCATGATCCTTGGAGACCTGGGATCAAGTCCCACGTTGGGCTCCCTGCATGGAGCCTGCTTCTCCCTCTGCCTGTGTCTCTGCCTCTCTCTCTCTCTCTCTCTCTCTCTCTCTCTGTGTCTCTCATGAATGAATAAATAAAATCTTAAAAAAAAAAAAAAAAAGAACTCATCTTTCAGCTGGATGCTTGTTCCAGCTTCTGGCAGGTGGTGAGAAGATTAACATCTCTGCTCTCTTTTACTATATGAACACCATGTACATGTGCATGTGCATGCATGCACCCACACAATGTAATTGGCTACATTTCAGGTCACCTGACCTTCAAGTGAGGTGGCCATAATCAGAAACTGGTATACATCAAAAGGACATATGAAAAATAATCCAAATTGAAGGGAATATTAAAACATTTACAGAACTTACATATTTCCTGTTCAAGAAAATTCTGCTTCCCTCAACTTTGCAAACACATTTGTTTATATTATGTTAAATCATTACATTGGAGATAAAAGTTCAAACCAACATGCTGATCTGAATGGGTGAGTGACAGACTGAAATGCTTACAGCAGTCAAAATTGGAAAAAAGTAAATCACAGACTTACCCAGTACACCTCTTAACTGTTAATTTAGCTTTGGAAAAATCTCTCTTAAAGCAGAACTTTTAAATGGAAGCCACAAGATGGCCTGAATAATGGCCGTGGTTTGTAAGGGAGGCCGGTATCCCTTGGAAGCATAGGGACCACACAATAGACATGAGGGCTCTCAAGTACACTTTGCTTCACCCACTATATCATCATGGCAAAATACCTCATAATGCTCTAGGGCTTGAAAATCTTAATCTATAATGCACACATAATTATATTCTTTAGGATGGTATTGCATCTAAATAAAAAAAATTGTACTGTTTAAAGCCAATTGTACTTATTAGCCATGTAAGATTGGAGAACAGGATGCTTGACTTTTACTCAGAGTTTTTCCAGTGACTCACTGTGTAATTCTGAGGACACAGTGCTTTGATCTTTAGTTCCTTAGCCTATAACCAGAGAGTTTTAAATTGTGCACCCCCCCCCCAATCTTTTTTGGAGGGCACCCTCTCTAGCTTCTTTTGCCCTCAGATGAAAGGATCTACAGACGTGGAAAATTGTCGTTTGGTGATTTCCTATATCCCCCTTTCTAGTATTTCAGCTGTTCTCCTTTTACATCTGAGGGACACTGCAGAGAAATCACTGCTGCGCACAATCGAAGCCACCGGCTTAAAATTTCACTGTTGGAGGGGCAGGCTGAGAAGGAACAAGTCTGGCTTTAACACTACAAATATCTCCAGTTACCAAATGTGAGCAGAAAGAATACAAAAAACAAGGGAAGACAGAAAGACCCTTGGTATTCTTCAAAGCTTCCCTTTTGGGATGAAAGTGGTTTTTTTGTTTTGTTTTGTTTTTTGTTTTGTTTTGGGTTTTTTGTTTTTTGTTTTTGTTGTTGTTGTTGTTGTTGTTTTTAGGCTTCCAAGGCAGAAAGCCTAGGCAGCCTGCACACCTGGAGTGCATTAGTGGGCCCTGGACTCAAGGTGAAACAGGCTGAATTTCACCTAGATGCTTCCCACAATCCATTCTCATAAAAGTTCACAGTAATTTACCAGCTTAGGAACATGGCATGGTATTCATGGAGCACTGAACCCTGGGATTACCTTCCAGAGGCACTGGATAAATCCCACTGCTCATCTATGTAAACACACTTTCATCTTGATTACCTTTAGCTCAAGGAAAGTTTAATTTTGTTTGCTGTGGCACAGGGTCAAGACCAAAATCCACCCTCAAATCACTCTCACAGCTCTTTCAAAGAGCATCCAAATATTGATGTAACTAATGAATGAGTTTTTGCATTATGCTATGTATCCATCTAAATACATAACACCAATGCCTCTACTGTTATTTCCCTTTCCTCACCTGCCTCGAGGAGGTGATGTCAGCTTGTCTTTCCAGTTCTTCATTTTAGTGGCCCCAACCTGTATAGAGAGGAAGTTTTGCTATAGTCACCAGGCAGGCTCTAATCTTAGTGTGGTGCTCCCACCCAGAAAAACCCTTTGTCTTTACCCCATAACTCAAAATAGGGCCCACCTGGCCACTATGACTACTGTATTCCATTTTGGCTCTGCAGTTTATTACCCATATGACTTTGGAAAGGTTATCGAGCCTCTCTTTGCCTCACTTTCCTTATTTATAAAATGGAGATAATGATGGTAGCTACCTCATACATAGAGTTGTTGTAAGGATTAAATATATGATCTTAGAATAGTGTCTGAAATGTTGTAAAGCACTCAACAGCATGATGACTAACGATCGTGCTGATACCTTCAATATCAAGGTCAAGTACTTTCTTTATTTTTTTTTTTTTTTTTAAATTTTTATTTATTTATGATAGTCACAGAGAGAGAGAGAGAGGCAGAGACACAGGCGGAGGGAGAAGCAGGCCCCATGCACCGGGAGCCTGATGTGGGATTTGATCCCGGGTCTCCAGGATCGCGCCCTGGGCCAAAGGCAGGCGCCAAACCACTGCGCCACCCAGGGATCCCAAGTACTTTCTTTAAAAAGACCACTCCTCAGATAGCCTGGGTGGCTCAGCGGTTTAGCGCTGCCTTCAGTCCAGGGCCTGATCCTGGAGAGCTGGGATTGAATCCCACGTTGGGCTCCCTGCACGGAGCCTGCTTCTCCCTCTGTCTTGTCTCTGCCTCTCTCTCTCTCTCTCTCTCTCTCTGTGTGTGTGTCTCTCATGAATAAATAAAATCTTAAAAAAAAAAAAAAAAAAAGAAAATGGGACTTAAAATGGAGTCCATTTCTTTAAAAAAAAAAAAAAAAAAGATCACTCCTCCAAGTGGCCATCTCTCACAGTAAACTGCAGGATAAGCAACTTTGGGCAAAATACGACACAAGGGCAAAATAAAGATGAATGAGATAAAAGTTCTCAAAACATGCTGTACTCCATCAAACTAAATGTTCTAAAAAATGTAGGTTATGGCTCAGAATCTACCCAAAGTTGGGGTATTATAAGGTGACAGGTGATGATATTTCTCTCCTTGACTGTAAGGAGGACTACTTGAGTTAGGCAGTGCTCTGGCCTACAGACATTCCTCAGGACTGAGAAATTGTTGTTGCCATAGACCAAACTCTAGTCACAGAGTGCCAGGTAGGAAGAAAGGGTAGAATATGAAGCACATCCCACACTCAACATACACGCACATGTGTATCTTCTACCATTAGTAGAAGAACCTGTTGTCTTGAAATACTTTAAGATGTGAACTGGCTGGAGTCTTGGTGTTTGTGGCTTCTAAGCCATTTATATCTCCAGCATTATGTTAGGCATGATACTCCTACATTGTGAAGGATGTATTTGTCTGTTCATTAGCACACACTAGTAGTCTAACACACGAGTTCTGTGGCAGCATCATTCCTAACAGATACAATAATAGTTTAGCATAACATTTTTCAAAATGTACATCTTTCTGAATTATGTTATTACTAGAGATGTTCCTTGAAAAGAATAATCCCATGTGCCATATAAATTGTATCAATTTCTATGTGTACTATGACATAAGAAAGATTATAAAGCATTGCTCTAGACTACTATCAGAAAGAAACTTACTGTTAATAGGATCCAAACATTTATTGAGAAACTATTAAGTATAAATCATGTGATACTATGCCTTTAATAATCTGAACTTTGATTTCTTATCTGTAGGTCAGCGATAAATACATTGGTCTCAAAGGATTGACAAGAGGGCAATAATGGCCATAAGTGCTTTGAACTTTTTAAGTAAAGAAAAAAAAAATTTTTAAATATTTATTTTTAATTTGCTGCATGAAATGTGTTTTATCCCCAAACAGATTCTTGCCAAAAAAGAAAAAAGAAAAGATAACAGAGCCTCATCCTAAAAACAAAGCCTGAAATCCAGGGCTTATATATGAAGAATATTTACCACATTCTAGTGTAACAAGGAAATTACATACCACTAAACAGTAATTTAACTGTAGAAGGAATGCTAACACATACTAGAAGCAGCTCCTTTATCTTCAAAGGAAAAATATTAATGAAGGAAGAAGGGGTTTTAGAGTACTTTGCAGAAAGGTGGCATTGATCTCACCTGCCTCTGTTAAAATGCCAATATAGAAACATACTCCCACACTCCCACTTCCACAACCAAGCATTTGGCATTCTCTGTGATTCAGACCATAGCAACACTTTTATCTCCACATCTCCTTCAAAGTGATTCTTATTTCACCTTCTTCAACACAACCAAATAATATTTTGCTCTAGTTCTGACCTCAAAGAATTCTGTCTAAAGTCTGCTGACAAAAGTGGGGCAAAATGATTTTTTTTTTTTTTACAACCCAAACATCCTCATTGCCAGACATACAAAACAGGGGTAAAGAAATGGATGTGCTGGGAGGGGGGGCAGCGGGGAGGGAATTTTTGTGGTGCTTTACTGAGGACTCTCTCCTCTCTTGACGGTATAGTCTGCCAATTTCCAATACGCTAGCTATGGGCCAGAGCTAGGAAAAAGTTACAACACTCCCTGATGCAGCCTGAAAACTCCTTTGTTGATTTAAAGGAATAAGATAAAATCAAAGGCCTGACCTTCAAACTTTTAACAAGAAGGATTTACAAAGGAATGGGATTGAAAGGGCCCAATTACTTAGATGATGGAAGTCTTAATCCACTCTCCAATGCCAAATCCTCCTGTGTGGTTACAGTCAAAGAGTTAACCCCATTTCTTCATTCATAAGACTAGAGGGTAGAGGCAGGCAGACAGTGACAGAAAAAAGAAAAAAAATGCTCAGTTCAGCACTTGTCAAAATGTAAATTGGTATACAATTAAAATGATAAGGCGTATAAAACAGTAACAGCCTTTCTCTTACGGCTTCAGAAAAAATGTTTCAACTAATTGGGTCACCAGGAAACAATATCATATAGAATTTTGATAAGTGGGTCTAAAGGTTTAAAAGCTACTTATCAATGAATTCATTCCAGGTCTTTGTTCTACAAAGACATATGGGTTTCAGTTGATACTTGCTGTTGTCAAAACAGCCTCAGGGTGGGAAGAAAGGTGAGAAAGGAAGAAGACTCTGATTACTCCAAAGTAAAGAAGGCAGCATGGTCACGAGCTCCATGTTAGAAAAAAAACATTATGATAAAAGCACTGCTGAGATGACCTGGTATTCTACTTGCTTGGATAAGCTGCCTCCTCTTGGGTAATGCCAAGGTCACTTACTGAGCTGTTAAAGATACCCAGGTAGGAAAATATTTTCTAGCAAGGTGACTTTCTTTAAAGTGTGCTCAGCACATGGTCATCTGTTCATCTCAACAGTGGTTCAATGATCAATAGACAAGACAGGGTAAAAGGTGCGTCAAAGTTCAGAAGGTCTGAACCTCTTGGCTGGAGAGTTAAATTCTTTTAACCTTTGGAAGGCTTTCTTAAAGCCAATTTATTTATATATATTGCCAGAGCTTTGGCAGACTTGTTTTTTTTTTTAACTTAATTGCTTTTTATTTCCATTTCTTCGTGCCTTTCTCTTCCTCCTTCTCCCCTTCCCTCTCTTTCCTCTTCCTTCCCCTCCTTTCCTCTCTCTCCCAAGTCAATTTAGGATTACTTGGAAAAGCTTCAATGATAATGTCAAAATGAAAAAAAAAATTATATATTTTCTCCTTATGAACAGAATTGAGTTGTATCTTAGTGAGAGAAAAGATAACCAATATGTGATTGTTTTTAAAGAAAAGCTCATTGAAAAAAAAACTAGTAAACTTGAAAAATGGATTTTGGTAGATGGAAATCAGAAAAGCATATGTTAATTAGATCACTCTGGTACTGGCCAGCAACAAGGATCATTCTAAAACAAAAAAAAATCACAACTAGGTGTTTTGATGTGCCCATGCCCACACACATGTACATGCAAAGACAGCTGTTGGTAGGCTGAGTGTCTTCATGGCACCCAGGAAAAGGTGGTACTTCTATTTTTTTTTTTTAATTTTTATTTATGATAGTCACACACACACACACACACACACAGAGGCAGAGACACAGGCAGAGGAAGAAGCAGGCTCCATGCTCCGGGAGCCTGACGTGGAACTCGATCCCGGGTTTCCAGGATCGCACCCTGGGCCAAAGGCAGGCACCAAACTGCTGCGCCACCCAGGGATCCCAAAAGGTGGTACTTCTAAAAGTTCCCAGGAGAAATATTACTGTGTATGATTGTGAACAGAATTGCATGCCGTTTGCCCTTCGGAGTAGATATGACAATGTACATGATCGGTAATATTCTGGAATCTGGAATAAAAACATTTACATAAAAAAGTCTTAATCCTCAGTATTATCTTTCTTGGCTTATTCTTGGAGTTACGATCTAAGCAAAAAGCTTTTTTGCTCATTTTGTGACATGCCTCATTTGTGGATGGCACACTTGATGACAATATTATGAACAAAGTGATTTAGAACAGATCTCTAGTAAAAAACAGAACTCAATCTTGGCATAGTGCAGTTGATTAGTATGCCTGGGGCCCACAAAATACACACTCTTGCTGCTAATTGAAACAATCCAGAAGCCTTCTCTGGGAGTTACCTAGGTGATACTGTTCCATTACTTTACCCTCTTTTGGCACTGCTCTAACTATTTTAAGATTGGTTACCATTTCATTCCCAGAAGCAGGATATTCATGGTCCAAAGTTTACCTTTTTGCATTTAAAATGAATGTGCTCAGAAGTCTTCAATATGAAATATTAACACTAGAAACTCATGTAATTTTCATCCTCTCTGGAGACCAAAGTGCTTTACTAATGCTATTTTAATTCTACTCCTGAACAACAGACATCATGATCCTCATTTCCTTCATGGAGAAATCATCCAAGGATGATTGAGTTGCCTGAGGTGGTCAGTGGTGAAGCTCAGAAGTAAAATCTGAATTTCCTGATTCACTATTGCAGCACTAGATTTTATTATCTTATTTTAGACATGATGAAGGATTTGAGAGCTAACTCTTTGAGAACAGCACATTAATTAAGAATACAGGTTTTGGAATTATTTGGACCTGGCATTGAATCCCAGTTCCACTATTTACTGTTGTGTATTTAACCTCTTGTGCCTCACTTTCCATTAATCCATGCAAAGGCCCAGAAAGGAAATAGGTGTGAGGTGGTATATTTCCAAGATGCATACCTAAGGAAGAAAACCTGCCTCCTCCTCATCTCCTAAAGATGTTTTAAGGATTAGATGATTGGTGAATCAGCACATACTCAGAGAGCCCAGCTAATAGAACTCAGCACCCAAAAAAGAGTCCAGGCTCAGCAAGAGGAGCCAGTCTATTAAAACACTCACCTGGAGATGTTCTAATGACTGCAGTAAGCAGGCTGCTCTATCAGCTACCATGATACAAGAGGAAGGAGGGAGCAGGTAGGGGGACAGGAAACACTTGGATGACAGATATTGCAAATTCTTTGCAACTACTTTAAAAACTGAATATGTAGTTTAAAAATGTGAAGCCATTGTCTTAGAACTGTCAGATTTTACAAATGAAGAAGTGGAGGTCCAGGGAGTTTCACTCAACAGAATTCATACCATAAGAGGTAGTAGGAAGATTTGAACCTGGGTCAGACAGATCCACATGTTTTCTACTGATACTCTGAATTTACCTAGGCAGTAACAACCCAGTATGTAAATGTTAACTGCTAATTTATCTCAGCCACTTGGAACTTAAACAGACATCATAATTCCAAAACTTGAATTTGGTTTGGGAACCATAAAAGAACCCTGGTCCTTCTGGTGAGGCACTGTAGTGAGTATTGTGTCCCAGCAATGATTTAGACAGAAAAGAATCACAGACCGAGTCAGTAATAGCTAATCCTATACAACCCCAAATAGATGTTTCTTAGTTATTTTCCATATAAAGACTATCTCCTGTCAGCTATGTTAGTGAGGTATGATGAGCTCACCTAAAACACAAGTGGAAGGGCCATAGACAAGTGCACCTACCAAGTCTTTATAAGCCATGAATAAAATGGAAATAATCAGTCTGACGCATGTAATACTTAAATTACCCTGCATGACAGATACTGTGCCCCTTTGGTATGCTTTATTTCTATTTCAAACACACCAACTATCTTTAAGTTCAGCAAATACACCCTGAAGTCTTTCCCTCATCAATGACATCAAAAAGATTGAAAAAGGATTTTGAAGTTGCAAACCTCCATTGAGAAAAGAAAATAAAAAAGAGAGAAAAAAAAAACCCATGGGGAAAAAAACAAGTGGAATGACAAAATGTGTTCTATCAGTATAAACAAAGATCAGGTATTTCAACCATATCAGTATCACTTTATTTAATTTTTAATCTTTCAGAGAAATCCTGATCACCAGGATTCAAAGTATAGCTAGAAAAAGGAGAACTTTCTGTTCCATTCTCACAGGCAAATATTATTAATATTTATACTAACTAAAAACCATTATTTGGAAGGAGCATTAAAATAAAAACTAAGATGTGGATCACACCACTGAACTCACCAACTATTGCATTATATTTTCTTATGTTATGCAGGGTTAATCAATGAAGTTGCAGGGTTAAACAATGAAGTGGATCACACCGCTGAACTCACCAACTATTGCATTATATTTTCTTATGTTATGCAGGGTTAATCAATGAAGTTGCAGGGTTAAACAATGAAGTTTCAATGAACTCATTCAAATCACTGCAAGTTTAAATAGTTGGGTCAGAATAGATTTGTAGCCCTCATTGAGAGGATAACATTTAGGCAAAGAATTGAAGGGGGTGAGGAAGTTAGTTAGGTGTATATCAAGGAGAGGAGCATTCTAGTTCAACCGAATGGCCCTGGTCTTGGCCCCACTGGGGAGAGCCTCACCACATGCTCTTGGCTTTACTCCAGCACTTTTCTGTATTGTCAATGTACCCCATCCTATGCCCATATGCTTTATTTTTATTTTTTAAAGATTTTATTTATTTATTCATGAGAGACAGAGACAGAGAGAGAGAGAGGCAGGGACACAGTTAGAGGGAGAAGCAGGCTCCATGCAGGGAACCCGATGTGGGACTCAATCCCGGGACTCCAGGATCATGTTCTGTGCCAAAGGCAGGCACTAAACCACTGAGCCACTCAGGGATTCCCCCATATGCTTTATTTTAAAATGGCTTTTGTTAAAGGGCTCAAAACACTAAGTCTAAGCTGCTCTTGTCTTAGCCTGGGATCACTGAGGCCCATCAAGATTATATCTTGTCTTAGTCAAAATGATGTTTTTCTCTTTCTCCCTATTGTTCTTTATTCCTTGATATCCTGAACTCTAAAATCTACCAGTAAGTAGAACTTACCAGTGTCTCCATTAGGGTCTAAACATGTAGAGTGGGCAGCCCCAGTGGCTCAGTGGTTTAGCACCGCTTTCAGTCCAGGGCGTGATCCTGGAGACCCGGGATCCAGTCCCACATCAGGCTCCCTGCATGGAGCCTGCTTCTCCCTCTGCCTGAGTCTCTGCCTCTCTCTGTGTGTGTCTCTCATGAATAAATAAATAAAATCTTTTTTAAAATTTTTTAAAAATAATTAAATAAAAAATAAACATGTAGAGTAAAAAATAGCATTATGTGCAGAGTAAGGATAGCAACATATGGATCATTAGAACGATAAGGGGGAGGGAGTAGGAATTAATAAGCAGCTGCTAATCACTTATATAGTCAATGCTACACTGGAAACATCGTGATGAAATAATCTAAGACTTGGGCTAGTCAGTGCCATAATTACAAAGATGCCTTAAAGAGTAAGTTTCTAGTGGTTGAGGTTTCAGTGGCTAGAACTTTCCCTTTCATAGACCAATATGTGGCCACAGATGTCAATATAATAACCTATGTAAGAGTATTTTGTGTATCTTACCCATCTTAAGACTTTACTCTTTCAATGCTAAGCATTCTTCCTTGAATACATATTTATCTATACACTCCAGTGGCTATAGCCCAAGGAAGAAGCCAGGAAACATGACTCCCACCCCATCTCTGCCTCTGCTCTTCAATATGACAATGCAAAAGTCCTGTCTCCTCTAGGTTCCCACTGCTTGAGAAACTGAGATAGTCTATGCCTCGGAACCAATCCTAGAAACCTTTACACAAAATCACTCCTTTCCATGTGATTCTTATTTCACAGAAGGTGTCCAGTCCTTGGAATCTAAATAAGTAAATGACTCTATTCTTGTCACTTCTGAGATCGTGATTCGGACTTCTCTCCACATAAGAAAAACCTGCAGCACAAAGGTAATCTCTCGGTTAGGTCTCACTACACCTATTGACTGTTGTGTTGGAGAATAAAGTCTTGTTTCTGAGGTCAGGTTTCCCAAGCTCTTTGCACTGGAATATAATTTTGATAAGTTTGACCTAGGCTTCAGTGACAACAGATCAAACACAAAAACTTATTAACAACAAATGACTCTAGCCAGTCCTACTTGGCTTTATAAATAAGAAACAAAAATGAGTTAGACCCTGAGCTAAGTATATAAGAGTATACACTCATTCGAATTCTGCCATAGACTTGTGGAACTTTTGGCAAGTCAAAACTGCCCTGAGTCCACAGCCTCATCTGATTTAAAAAAAAAATAAATAAATAATGATATTTTACTAACTAGGTTTTTACAAGCAATAAATTTAAAAATGCCTTTGAAAAATGCAAATGCCTGGAGCTGTATAATCAGTCACATCATCTTCAGAGTAAAACAAAGGCCCAACTCCCTGTGATCCAGGTGTCCCTACACTCAATAATAAGAGACCTTGGAGATTTGGCTCAGAAATGAGTAAACAGACTACAATACAGGAAGGGCAAGCTACTGGGAAGGGAGGCAAATGCAGGTTAATGATTCACAGGATTAAGTGTCTTATTTCTCTTTCATAACAGAGGCTTGACTAGCATACCCAGCCAAGCACAAAAAGCCATCAGTGGTTAAAAGGAAATAATTGAATGGGAAAGGAACCATGGTTCAGGTCACATCATTTTAATTCTCTTAAGTTCTTCCTTTTTAAGGGTCTTTCTTCACTTGAAATTTGGAAGATATCAGTTTAACCTGGGTACATGGAAATTTAATTATTTTTCTTACCTAGGCAACCACTTACATGTTGTAAAAATGAGCCCCCAAAAGCTTACGAATTCTTGTGGAAGAGCCTGGCAAGGGTTCTCAATCCCATTCTTAGTTTCTTGCTATGTGACTTAGAAAAGTGTCTTAATCTAGCTAAACTTCTTTTCCTCCAAATTAGAAAACAAATTATGAATTGGGCCCTGGCTAATGAAAGGATAAGCCCATTTGTGCCTGGCTCTCCTTTACTTAAGTAATATGTTTGTACTTTGCAATATGATCAGAGGTCAAGTCAGTAAGGATAGCACAAGTGTACATGTAATAGGTTAAAAATGTAATGACAGGAAAACAAACATACAATACCCACATCCTCCTCTCCACAACTGATGAAGCATTTCCTTACCCCTTCTAAATGAAAATTGGACAATATAAGTGAGAAGGAAAGTAGAGAGTGAAATTGGGGGAGGTACTATTTAATTGAAGACCAAACAATATAATAGAAGTATATTAAAATTGGCTGGTAGGATATACAAATTTAAATGAGGCTATAATACAAAGGTGTTAAAGTTTCAAATATTTTCATCAGCCTCAAATAGGAATATGAAATATGATGAATAAGATGAAAGGTAATTACTGCCTAAAACTATATTTTTCTTTAAAAAATAAAAAATATTTCTAGTGAAAAGACTGTAGTCTCCAATCTTTTACTCCAGAGATGATTCTTCAAGAAAAAGAGAACCTCTTATATTAATACAGGAACTCAGTCAGGCTGAGAATCTGTCCACCTGTTCACACAGAAGAGTGAGAGACTGCTCTACTACTTGGGGTGTGGAGGTGGAGCTAATCTGGATGTTGACCTAAAAACTTTCCCTGGGCAGGTGGATCTTTTAGTGACTCCTGCTGAAAACTTACTTTGCTCAACACAAAGGCTAAAACCAAGACACAAAGCTTTTATTTTTGGAAACTTTGGTCTCAAACTCAAAGGCATTACCCTCTGCACATTTTTTTTTTAATTTCACATAAATGTTTTATGTTCAGAAATCACAATAAAAGGTCTCACAACCTTTCCAAAATGCAACTTGCTTTTTTTTAAATTTTTATTTATTTATTCATGAGAGACAGCTGAGAGAGGCAGAGACACAGGCAGAAGGAGAAGCAGGGTCCTCGCAGGGAGTCTGATGCAGAATTCAATCCCGGATCCTGGGATCATGACCTGAGCCAAAGGCAGGCGCCCAACCGCTGAGCCACCCAGGCATCCCACAACTTGCTTTTTACAATTGTGAAAAATAGACACATCTTGTATGTCCAACAGTAGAAGAATGGCTATGGAAATTATGTTACAATCATGAGATAAATTATTATGCTGCCATTAAAACTGTGTTTACAAAAATGTTTTTAATAGGATGGGAAAATGTCCATGATAAAATGGTAAGTGAAAAACACTATGTAAAAACCATACATAAAATATAAGCTAAACTATGTGAACATTTTAAATTTATATAAAATAGGAAATATAACAAAATGTTATTAAGTAGTAGACATTTCAGGATTGAGTTTTAGGTGATAACTTTTTGTAGAACCGCTTTCTTTAGATATAATTCACATACTATACAAATTCACCCATTAAAAAATTTCAGTGTTTTTTAATCTACCCATCAAGTTGTACAACCATTATCACAGTCAATTTTAGAACATTTTTATCACTTCCAGCAGAATCCTTCAGCCATTTATTACCCCCAAATCTCCCATCCCCACCCTTAAGTAACCACTAATCTAATTTCTGTCTCTATAGATTTCCCTGCTCTGGACATTTTATATGAGTGAAATCATGTAATGTGCAGCCTTTTGTGAATGGCTTCTTTCACTTAGCATAATATTTTCAAGATTCATCCACATCGTAATATGTATTTGTGCTTTATTTCTTTTTATTGTCGAATAATATTCCATTGCATGGACATGCCACATTTTGTTTATTCTTTCACCCATTGATGAATATTTGTTTCTACTTTTTGGATATTATGAATAATGATCCTATGAACATTTGCATACAACCTATTTTCTGTTATCTTAGGCACACATCCAGGAGCAGTTGGGTGATTTTCAAAACTTAACCATGTTCCCAAATTTTCCACAAGTTATATATAATACTTGTATTATTTAAGAAAAAAAGTAATGAAAACAGATACCCTTTTGATTTTCATTCTTTGCGCGCAGTGCCTCCCATGCTCAATCCCTCAGTCTCTCCTAAACCCAAGCCAGACGTTTTGTAGTTAATTAACTAAAATGCTTTTAATGAATGCTTGCTCTGAACTGGACCCTGTACTAGACAAATTAGAGGATATGAAATAGGAAATGAGGGCTTTGCTTTCAAGAAAGAGATGCTGCTTAACTCTAGAGAAAATGCTTGGGATGGTAAACCACCAACATTAACCTAGGAATTAGAGGAATCTAGCATATTCAAGTGGGGTAGGTTCCATCCTGCACTAAAGAGTGAACCATTCCATTGATCAACATAAAACCAAAGAGTTCTCTCATTTGCCTATGCTCTCACCAAGAAGTCAGAAAACTGAACTTCACAATCATTATCACCTTCTGGAGGAAAAGCATTTTCCTAATGAAGAACCAAAGGCTGGGACATGGTTATAAGGTTCTCTCTGCCACAGCTAAGAGCCCACAGAATAGTATTATCTGTGATTTTCTGTATGCATGCATGCATACATGCAAACAAGACCTGTTTCCATTTAGAAAAGGTAGTAATGTCAGGACAGTATAAAAAAGTTGGGAAATGGCACTGCTGTAAGGCAAACTAGGAGTCCATCCAGAACCTCCAGCTCAAAATGAGCCTCTCAGTTCAATGCATGCATCATGACTGACTTGCAAGAACAACCTGCCCTCCCGTGAAAACGTATCACTAACTGCCTCTCAGCCACAGAACAAATCAAGGCATGAGGACTCAGCAACATCCACAGAGAGAGAGAGTTGTTTGTGATATAAGATATCCCATCAAGGGAGGGAATTAACTTTTTAAAATGTAACTTACTATTTAAAATATATTTATATGTTCTAAAGAATGATATAATACCCAAGTACTCAACTTACGATATAAAACATCAATGAGGTATACTGTAAGGAACAGATAAATGGAAAAATCAAATTATGCAAAATTAGTGACCAATAATAGAATTGAAAGGTTATAACCATCAGCAAGAAGGTCTAAGACTAGTATAAAATGCTTTGGGAACAGAAAATTTGAATCAGGCACTAAACAAAAAAAAAAGAAACCAAGCTACTTTAAGATAATGTAACTTGTCCCAAATAGGACTCTTGCCCTGGCACTCCCTTGCCCTCCTACACTACAGCCTCCTTTGAAATCATGCTTCTCCCAGAGTACCAGATGAATCATTCAAGTGGGGTAGGTTAGAAAAATGAAGAAAACAGCCTCAGTTTGAAAAGAACAGAGACCAAAATTCATTGAGGTTCCTATGCGTGCTGAATTCTTCAGGGAACAGGATCTACATAAACTGCTGTTATGATGATTAGGAAAACAACAACAGCTAGAATAATCCACCCCCCCCCTTCCCGAAAACTGAAATAGGAGAGTGCCAGGAGTGAAATGCTTTAGTGGAGGTATGCCCATGTCCTAGCACTGGAATAAAAGCGGGTTTTAAAGGGCAAGTCTGAAATGTACTCGCTGAACATGACCTGCCTTGCTAAGCCTGGTTCTTGTCATGGCTATTATGCCCTCAATTTCATGAACATCATGTTCACTTGGAAAGAAAGAAAAAAACTTGTTTTAGTAGTAATTGCACATCAATACGAGAGTCCTATTATTTCTATTAAGTTAATTAACCTATTTTTGAAAAGTATACAAAATAGGTCACTTAAGTGGGTGTGACCTTACCCAGTGAACTATGCTTTTAAACTGTCTCCAACTATTAAGATTTATAGATGCCTTTATCAACATCTTAGTTTGAAAAGACCGGCTGAGTGAAAGGCATGCAGCACCAGGCAAAAACAGCTTCGGTCCCTATCAATCAACCTATTATAACTTAATGATATTTAGATGATGTGATTAGATTTTCAAATTGAATGCTGCTTAATCTAAATTCCAGAGTGCTCGTGTAATCATGCCATATTTTTAAGGCTTGGGCAAACAGTCTGAAGGAGAGAACTTGTATCTGAGTTCTATAAAAAGTAATGTTCTTCCTAGGTTGCTGAGGAAGAAAACTGTCTTACCATAGCACACATATGTGGTCAAAAACCGCTTCTAAATGATCACTACTATCATCATCACAACCATAAAAGGACTTTGTAGAACTGAGCATGGAGCTAGGCAACAGACAAACATTTTGTCTCTCATTTTGCTCCTGATTAGATGGCATAAAAATCCTGGAAGTACATTTCTATTACCTTTAATAACATTGCATTTACAAAGTAATAATGTCCTTTCAAGCCCCTTCTCATCTGAGGGTCTCTGGTTCCATGATCATGTGGCCCAGGCCAATGAGTGCTGTAACTGATATCATCTAGATGATGGGAAACCTTTGCAAGCTCTCACATTCTAACAAAATGGCTTCACTATCAGAGAAGTGCAGATCACAAAAAAAGAACATCAAGCCTCCTAAGCCTGATCACCTTCATAGGATCTGTGAGCTCCAAAATTATGCGTATGAAATGTTTCTCATGTTGAGACCTCAACTAAAAAGTAGTGAATTGTGTCAAAGTCACAGAGCAGCATCCCAATTTAATTCATTTTTAACCCCCTGCTAGTAATCTATCAGGCACTCAGAAGCTTACTAATTTAATGAAGTAGGATACAGCAGCTGGCTCCTTGGCACCTTCCAGAAGAAAGTCCAGCCTTCTTAGTCTTGTCTTTGAAGGTTCAATCTCTGTTCCTACCTTCATTTTGCTTCCAACTCAGCTCTTCATGGATGCTTCACTCTAGGAAGGGTGACTTACTTTTGATTATTTACCATTCACTCTGGCTTTCCTCCAACTTCGTGGCTTTGCTTGTATTATTCCTTCCACGGAAAGGTTTCCTCAACCCCCTGTCTTCAAATCGTACCCACACTCTTAGTTTGGATGTAGCATCCTGCACATCCTTCAGAAGTTTATTCCCTGGAGAAATGGATCTTAAGGGATTCTGGACTCAAAGACGGAAAGCAAGGCTGGTGAAGTAGTGAACAGAATTGTATTGAATGGGAAGGTTGATAAAATTCTATGTACAGGAAGAGACAAGACCCCTACCTCTTGCCTCTTTCCTTCCCTCAGCTCCCTAAACTCTGACAACCATCTGTTTCTCCCTCAAAACAAAACAAAACAAAACAAAACAAACAAAACAAAAACAAAAACAAAAAAACTGGAAGTTTCCTCTCCACACAGCTAGAGAAAAGACAGAGTTGCAGATATTTGGAGCTCCACCTAGAAAATACTGGGATCCATGCCCACAACCCTCTAATGAAGACACAATCAACATAACTGCCCATATACCTAGAATTACCAGTGTGTGTGTGTGTGTATGTCTGCACATGCATGCTACTCTTGCTCTTCAATACGAATGGCTTACCAAAGATCAGCAGACTTTTGAAGAAAACTTCCCACATGAAAGACAAAGAACAAATTTTAATCCCACCAGTGCTGCATCATAAAACTAGCTTGTGTTTCCCATGAAACAATTACATTAAAGATTTTTAAAGAACACTTTTGGGGATATCAAATATATGATTTTCAATATTCAGCATCTTGTACTTTGATAAGATCTAGATGACTATCAATATAAGGATGATAGAAACTTTCTATGGATATTTTATTAAGATTAAGTTAAGATGTCGGGATGCCTGGGTGGCTCAGTGGTTGAGCATCTGCCTTTGGCTCAGGGCATGATCCCGGGGTCCTGGGATCAAGTCCCACATTGGGCTTCCTGCATAAAGCCTGCTTCTTCCTCTGCCTGTGTCTCTGCCTCTCTTTCTGTGTGTCTCTCATGAATAAGTAAATAAAACCTTTAAAAAAATTAAATTAAGATGTAGCTTTAGCAAAGAAGTAGTGAATGAAGAAATAAAAATTTTGCTATTTATATTAAGATAGTGTCTATCCTAGGGACACCTGGGTGGCACAGTTGGTTTCGGCTCTGGTGGTGATCTGAGGGTGGTGAGATTCAGACCTGCATTGGGCTCCACACTCAAGGTGGAGCTGCTTGAGACTTTTTCTCCCTCTGCCCCTCCCCCTGCTTTCTCTCTCTCTAAAATAAAGAAATAAATCTTAAAAAAAAAAAAAAAAAGACAGTGTCCAACCTAGGCCCACCGTCATATCTAACCAAAGTCTGACTTCCTAGGGCTTGCTCCAGCCTTGAAAATGATCCTCCATCTTCTTTATACTATTTCTCTCTTTCAATATAGAAATTACAACTCTCATTTCCTCCTCAGAATTCTCCTCTTGGTGATTTGGCATGAAGAAAGTGATCCATTTGACTAATATACACTAAAGTATTTAACTGCTAATACATTTGTGTATCCTTCCAAGGTAAGGGCCTAAAGAAAAGAAGATGCTGGAATCAATGAACCTAGGCTCAAGCCCTAGCTCTACCATGTCAATGGAATGACTTTAGCTCCATGAATTGCTTTGAAGTTTTATTTCTTTATCTCTAAAATATATATGATAAAAGTCTCTCTCATAAGGTTGTTTTCAAAATTAAATAAGATAATGTTTATGGAAGGACTTTGTAACTATAAAGTTCTAAGAGGGAAAGGAGTGTATATGAAATATCAGAACCTTCACAAATGAGCCTTCATGTGAAATTTCAGACTATCTATGAAACCTTTGGGTAGGTGGAGGGGCTAAAGAGACATTCTTGTTGGCCTTTCAATCATACCAATAGTAAGTAAAGACCTAGTATATCTATCAGATCTTGATCTGGCTATTTATTAAGGCCATTTCCATTCAATACTGAAAAGGGAGTGGAATTTGAGCAGGTAGATAGGGTCACAGAACTTTACTTCATCCATCCAGCAAATCTATCAATCAAGTCCTACCTCTCTTCCAACCACTGAGTCAGACATGGAAGTACAAAGATGAACAAGATACAATCCCTCAAGTAGTCAAGTAGGAAGAGAAGGGTAAAGTAAGTGCTACAGGTTTCACAGGAACTATATAAGAAGCATATACAGGGTATAATGGGATACCAGGAGGGAGTAACCAATTCCATTTGAGTCACAAGCAAGTCACAAGCAACATCATGTTTGTTTGTTTTTTTTTGTTGTTGTTGTTTTAATTTTTTTAATTTTTATTTTTATTTATTTATGATAGTCACACAGAGAGAGAGAGAGGCAGAGACACAGGCAGAGGAAGAAGCAGGCTCCATGCACTGGGAGCCCGATGTGGGATTCGATCCCGGGTCTCCAGGATCGCGCCCTGGGCCAAAGGCAGGCGCCAAACCGCTGCGCCACCCAGGGATCCCTTTTAATTTTTTTTTAATTTTTATTTATTTATGATAGTCACAGAGGGAGAGAGAGAGAGAGGCAGAGACATAGGCAGAGGGAGAAGCAGGCTCCATGCACCGGGAGCCTGATGTGGGATTCGATCCCGGGTCTCCAGGATCGCGCCCCGGGCCAAAGGCAAGCGCCAAACCACTGTGCCACCCAGGGATCCCAGCAACATCATGTTTGAATTGGGATTTAGAAATAAATAAATGTTTTCCAGTCAATGGAGTGGTTGGAGAGAGTGTAGAGTGTTCACAGGGATGTCTAGGAATCCATAAACTTTCAACGTGACTGGAACATAGATCACAAGAGATTCAAAGTCAGAAATAAGGTAAAGATCCCTAAGACCTCAATAATCAATATAAGGAGCTTAAATCTTGTCCGGTAGGACACAAGAGGCCATTACAAGTTTTTCTGGTAAGAAAGTAACACTTTATAATTTGCATTTGCATAAGGTTAATCTGGAAATAGTATGAGAGTAGACTGCAATTAGAGAAGTTCAGTTGCAGGAAGGCAATTGCAGCCATCCAGCAACAGAGAGCATGAGTTCAGTTAAGCTAGTAATAGGGGGAGAGAGAAAAGGGGCATAAAATCCTGATAGTCAAATCCATAGAATTTGAGGGGAAGGAGTAAGACTTTTCTAGCTTGAGAGATGGGTGATTCCATTTACAGAGAGATGAAATTTGGGAATATTATATTAATTTTTATACATATCGAGCTAGAAATTATCATAGGCCATCCAAGTAGAGAGGTGGTCTACTTACTTGAAATTTATGGGTCTAGAATTTTTTCTTATTCAGGACAAAGATCTAGGGTAGAAATATAGATTTGAGAATCATTTAATAGATTGGGGCTAACTGGAATTATGAATACAGCAACATTTCCCTAAATACTTTCTTTGCTGCTACTTAGCCGATGTCAACAGATAAGTAGTCTCAGATCATTTAAAATCAAGGACACCTTGAAGATGTGACTTGGTTTATAGCTTAAAAAACAGTATTTAATTGAAGTGTTGGTACAAATAACAAAATATCTCCTTCTGAAAGTCATGCCATGGATTTTACTATACTCTGGATCCAATTTTGAAAAAAATTAAATATGGTAAATAATTGTTACATGCAAGACTAGTAAATATAACACAGAAAAGGTTTACTTCAAAGGCTTACTCTTCTGAACTGTATAAATATTTTTTTACCCATTGGTTATATTACCTTTTATCCTCTTATAGACTATAAGAACTTTATACTCTCTCTTCTTAGTTTTTTTTTTTTTCTCTTCTTAGTTTTAACAACATGTCTGTCAAGTAGGCAAATGGATTAAGACTTGTATCTTCATGGCATAGCTAGAGAACCTAAAATATTAGTACAAATAATGTGCCTCAGGTTTCCCAGTAGGTCATTAAAGTGAAGCTGGAAACTGAATACAGACTACCAAACTCCTGGTTTTCACTCTATACCGTCACCATCATCAATCACCTCTACAATGGTAGTAAGTACCTGGTTTTATATTCATGGTCCCATGTCAGGCCACCCTCATATATAATAAGATACTAATGCAGAGATCATTGAGGGGTGGGGGAAGAGGTGTGAGTAGGGAATTTCTATAAGGCCTTTCAGATTATAAGGCCTTTCATGTACCATGTTTACCAAATAAAGTAGATTATTATGAAAAACTAAACAAAATTTTAGAAAGTACTTGCAAGCTCAAGTATAAAGCCAATGCAAAAGATAATCTATCTTGGTAAAGAGAGTTGTCTTGATCATTACCAAAAAAAAAAGTTTAATGAGGTAGACAAGATGATACTGAGAACTGGCTTGAGACTTGGAGCCCTATACCACCAGATCACCAGTTCAAATCTAGTGGAGGCTTGGTGTAAATGGAAGTTATTTTGATATCATAGTGTTTTGTTGGCTAGTGTGAAAAAACTGATCAGTTTCATGCCACTTCTCACAAGTCAAGAATCTACACCACAAAATAAATAGTACTTCTGATCCTAAAGGACTCTCTGCCTAAGAGAAAAAATCTGTATGAATAGAGCCTGAATTTTCATCTACCTACCCTTCTCTCTGCCATAAAATCTGACCACTTTCTCACTACTCCATCCAAATCAATAACCTCTAGATGGTTGTTATCTCCTTCTGGCAAAGCTTGCATGCCACTCTGCAATCTTACTTTCCTTCTGAGATGAACCGCAGAAGTTTCCAGGTTTAAATTAAAGTTAACTGGTGCAAAGTTCCCAATGTGTTATTAATGAGACAAAAGAAATTTCATTTTAGAGTGATTTTCAAATCTCCCTACAGGACATCTGAAAGTACTTAAGAAATACACTGTACTCCTAGTGGTTGAAAGGGGGCGGGGGGGGGGGGGGGAGAGAACAACTCTGTCTTGCTCCATAAAGGTTATTGAAAATACCATGCGATTAATGCTATTTATATGGCGTTGAGCTAAACTCGAAAGGTAACACTTAACCACTCTGTTTACCAAGTTAATCTACCAGATTTGTTTACTTTGTCTGATTTACGAAGACAAATACGTTGAGTGTCTGAAATGTTTTATCTGGCCCTGGGAAAGGAAAACTAAAGGAGTGTTGTGCTTTTATTAATAGATAAGTGCAAACAGGCCCTATCCTATCAAATGAACAGCTAGGACCTTTGGCCACTGTTTACTGAAAATAAAATTAGCCTTGGCTGGCAGGTACTTATCAGATCTGAGAATAATTAACTACTCACATCTGGTACATGTTACTGAAAATGCTAGTGGGAGCCATTAACTTTGGTAAGGGTTATTTTTCCTGAACAGCTAACATCCCCCTAACATTCCATCAGAATGTACTCTTTCTTCCCAAACACACTCATGGCAGCACCAAAAGCAATTCCACAAGCTGTTTCCCCACTTCAACCCAACAAAAAAAACAGTTCTAGAAATCCAAAAAAAAAAAAAAAAATTACTGAGATGTGGCTGGTTCCCACCACACTCCGAAATGCTCCCCAGTGGCAGCACCTGCTTCAGCAAGCACTGGAAGCTTTGCAAACAAACAAGGGTAATTTTAAGTTAATCAATAATAACATCTTGCCCTTTAAGTTTGTTTTTTTTTCCTCAAAGAACTTCAGGGAACAACATCAACACAGAATAAAATGAGTACAGTTTTCACAATTCCAAAGGAGAGCCTAGAACCAACATCCTCCATTACCAGTCAGCTGAAAAGGTGGTAATCAAATTCAGGTACATTGTGCCTAAGTTCATTTCTTTTTTGTTCTAACAATTTCTTTACTAGGTAATAGTTTTTATGATTTTATTAAAGGAAAGGAAATGTTCCAAGGCATTTATATAAATAAGCAATGCAAAATAAATCATTTTATATTTATGTCATGGGCGCTAAGAGACAGGAAACTCAAGGGCTCTGCAATTAGCTTACTGTGAAATTCTAAACAGGTCAAATGACTTGTTTAGTCAAGTGATTTCTCATCTGTCTGCTCTATAAAACTGGGAATACTAACTTACATAACAAAGCTGTGGGGAGGAGTAAACTTCCGACAGTACCAGGAAAATGATCATAAACAGAAAGATAAAAATCTCCAAATCTCAAAGAACATTTCTTCTCAAGAAAATAGTAGGCCTATATAATAACAAATTATAACATTTTACCCAACACCATTTATCAGGACAAGTTGCAGACAAATATTATTGCCTATTGTAATGTGACAAAATAATTTGGATCTTAATGATTAAGACCTTGGGTAGTTTGAAGATCAGAAGCTGCCTTATTTCCAAGGCAAATGCAAACTGTATTCTATCAACAATGAACGGATGGCCTACATATACTAACACTTACCTTACTAAAATATGCTTGGGAGTAGACATCAGATACCTTAGTAGATGAAGTCGTGAACTAAGAAACAGAGAAATCTCAGGATGTGGAACCAGTAAATAGAGTTTGGGAAGCAGAAGGAAGTTGGAGTACTAAGTGAGAAAAAAACATAATACAAGGGAGGGAATAGAGGCCCCAAGAGAGGGCAGAAACACAGAAGAAATAGAAAACCAATGAGTATTTCCTGGTTTAGGCAGTATGGTCAGTGGAGGAGTGAAGCCAAGCCCATGGGGATGACAGGCCTGAGCTGGAGGAATCGCAAATGATCAAGAGAGATGGGGGTGGGGTGGGGAGAAGGGAGTTCCATGTGAGATATCAAAACAAATAGGAATTATCTGGTTGAAATCAGAGAAAATGTTGATCTGGGTTAGGTGTCATGAGGTTGAAAAGAACCAGAGAGAGGAATGGATTCCATGTAAGCAGTCATGAGGCATCTGGAACATAATTCTGAAGAATTATTTGTGTAAACCCGGCAAAATTAGAATCTGCTAAGCCCCAAATCTTCCAACTCCAATAATAAATTTGATTTGCTGGATTATGAGAGATTTCTTATGTGACTGCAATCTGTAGTATCCCCCTAATCATTTGATTATTCTCCTGGAATACTACTTCCAGTTAACTATAGAAACACAGCTTTCACAGATGATTCAGATTTGCATAATTTAGAACTCACAGTCTCAAGGAAATGGACAGTTCAATCTGTTTTAATGTCATTAAACAAAAAGGCTGATTTTTCTGAAGTGTCAAACCCCAAAACTAGCAGCTATAACACATTAAGTGTACTCTTCTGCCTTATTGTTCATAAAGCACTTGCTCATAGAAATAAATTAAATATTTTATTAAATTAAATCTCAATATCATCAGAATTTTTAAAAATGCTTTGGCTGAGAGTTTAAAAAATATCTCCACTGGTATAGAATCTTCTATTTGAAATGTTTAAAAGGCTTCCAAGATAAACTTATATATTTGTTTTAAAAGCATTCAGTATTTGATTTAAAATATTCCCAGATCTACATTTTAAGGAAAATTTATATGGTTTTGGAATGAAAAAATTATGCCTGGGAAGTTAGCTAAAGGCTGCATAAAACAATTTTTTTTAAAGGAACATATGTGCTATTTCAATTGACCCATTAAATAAGAGAATGTGCTATTCTAAAATTGGCTGCTTTGGCAATAAGATTTCCCTTAATTGAGACGTTACTTAATTGTACCTAGATATTTGAATTATTTCAGTCTTGCTCTTTATTACATTTTTCTTTCAAAACGTCTGTTAATATCAATAGCCTGGAAATGGAACCTATAAAGCAGAGTGTCTCAATTTCAACTCTGTTGACATTTTGGGCTGGGTAACTTGTGGGGCCAGGATGGTCTCTATTCAGGATGCCTCCAACCACCCTGCACTCTCCTGACAGCCAAAAATGTCTCCAGACTTTGTCAAATTTCCTCTGGAGGCAAAATCACCCTGCTGGAAAAGTACTATAGAGAAATGATAACCATCACAATTTCATGGAGAAACTTCAGGAGAAGGAGTGTGGTATTAAAGGGAGATAACAAGGTGTGGAAAAAAGAGGATAAAAATTAGAGTTAGGCAAATTTGAGTAAAAATTCAGGCTTAATCACTCATTGGTTGTGTAGCCTTGCAAAAATTAACTATGCCTCGACTTTCTCATTAATGAAATGAGAATGATATCTTAATAGACATTTGTCTTTGCCATCTAGCAATCTCTTTTGGAGGGGAAGCAGTTAAGAAGGTCTAGCCACTGCTCTGGGACTGAGCATTGAACCACTCTTTGCCAGTGAAATAACTACATCTCCCAGGCCTTAATTAATGGTGCAGGGATGGGCATATGACCCATAGTAGGCAGATTATATCCAATTCTGAGGCCTTCGCTGGAGTAATGAGGAAAAACGTATTCCCTTTCTAAAGTTACTAAACTAGTAGAGTATGAGTCTGAGGCTTCTGTGTGGGAAAAGCCAACTCTGCAGAAAACATTCAAAAGATACAGAGACCAAGCCCTAACCAAATGTGTTCATATGCAAAGTCTACCCATTAGATTTTCAGTTGTTAGCTAACAAATTTCCTTTTATTTTTAACTTAAGTCAATGAGAGTTCTCTTTTATCATCTGGAACCAAAAGGGTCCTATCTAATAAGTTACCTATCTTAAACACCTATTGACAGGGCCAAGTAAAATAATGAACACAACAGGCCTATAAAGAGCTTCCCTTCCTGATTCTTAATTTATAGAAATCAAAACAAACAATTACACAAGAGCTCAAAGCACAGTGCAGTGAAGTATCAGAAAATAAAACCCAGGACTTAGCTTTGAACTCTTTTCAATAATCTGGTAGACATTCTTTTTTTTTTTTTTAAACGTTATTTATTTATTCATGAGAAACACACACAGAGAGAGAGAGAGGCAGAGACACAGGCTTCTTGCAGGGAGCCCAATGTGGGGGACCTGATCCCAGGTCTCCAGGATCACACCCTGGGCTGAAGGCGGCGCTAAACCGCTGAGCCACTGGGGCTGCCCTCTGGTAGACATTCTGAGGGAGCTTAAATTCACAGAGCCAAAAATTACTACTTTGAGTAACGTACAACCAAGTCAATGAATAGGACATGCAAATTCCAGTTTTTCTTTGTTACCATCATTTTTAGGGGGCTAACAGAAAGGGCTTGCTTTGAGTATAAAGGTTCCATAGCTTTTTTTTTTTTTCTGCCAGAAGGCTGAATGAAAGGATTTACAGAGTTAGGGGGTTAAATAAAAATAGCAGGGCCAGGGGTAGGACAAAGAAAGGGAGGCACTAATCTCAGATGCAAAATCTTAGAGGCTGCCAAACCTCAGTAATCAAGATAAAATAGTATTTCAATGCAATTTTTTAAAAATCAAAATTAGTGCCAAAAATCCATAATGAAGAAAATAGCAGAATTTTAAACAAAGACAGATCAGTATCACTGAATTTTCATTTTGCCTCAGGCTTCAATATGGCTCAGCATGGCAATGCAAAATAGAGTAAAATGTCTTTCTTTTTCTTTTTTTAAAGATTTTATTTATTTCTTCATGAGAGACACACAGAGAGAGGCAGAGACATAGACAGAGGGAGAAGCAGGCTCCGTGCAGGGAGCCATATTCAGAACTCGATCCCAGGACCCCTGGATCATGACTTGAGCCAAAGGCAGATGCTCAACCACTGACCCACCCAGATGTCCCTAAAATTTCTAAGCTCTAAGAAGCAGAGACATTTCTAGTGTTCACAAATAACATCAAGGGCCTAAAAGCACGTGAGAAACAACCTAAGAACTCTGAATGGAAAGCTAAGGGGCTCAAGTTCAAGTTCCAGTTTTGCCAATACTAAGGTATGCGTATGTAACTGTGCAAATTATTTGGCCTTTTCTAATCTTTAGTTCTTTCAAACATAAACTAAAAGGACTATACCAGGTGATTATCAAGATCATTCTTAACTCTAAAGTTCTATGATTACATTCTAAATTTGATTTCCTTTGATGTCTAGAAACAAATGATATCATATATGTTATACTTCCAGTTCAGCATTTGTGTTATCTAGGAGCTTATGAAATGACAAGCTTTAACCATTCAAGTCTTACTAGTGAAAGTAACCCAGGTTGAGGGTGATTTTATTTGTTTGTTCAATATGAGTGCTTTCTCATGTTTCAAATGCTATTTGATTATAAGATCCTATAATAGGCAGGTCCGCAGCTTTCTGTCATGAGTATAGTGTAGCATGGTTGATCTGGGTTTCTAAAAGCTGAAATAATTTATAGGCCACCTACTGACAAGTCCATTGTAGCATAAAGTAACCAAGTTAATAAGTGACTATTCATAATTCTCAATAATTTCCAGAAATATGAAAATGAACATCTAAACTCAATAATGACAAAGAGAAGATGACAAATGTCTAGAACAGGCATAAGAAAAAAAAGGAATTTCTGAATTCTTTTAAAATATCATGTTAAGTTACAAGTTCTAAAAGTAGCAAGTAGTTTAGAAAGCACTGGAAAAATATAAATATTGAATATGAAAAACTAAAGTAATGCTCATAGGCTCATGATTAGGTTTTTTTCTTCTTTCTTTCTTTCTTTTTTTTTTTTTTTTTGCTGAACTCTAAGAAATAAAGCATTCTCCATGTCTGAAAGATAAAGGACTCAACAGCTTTATCTCTGCCTCTGCCTCGTGATCCCACGGTCCTGTCTCTGCCTCTTTCTCTGTCTCTTATGAGTAAATAAATAAAATCTTAAAAAAGAAAAAAAATAAAGGCCTTGATAAATAAAAACAGGTGCTTTTAAAAAACTTTTTATTATGTAAGATTTCAAACCTATGCAAGGGATACAGGATAATATAATGATCCCCCATATACTCATTAACTGCTTCAATAATTATCAACTCCTGACTAGTCTTATTGCATCCATAGTCCCACTAATTTCCCCCTATTCTCATAAAGGGCTTTTCACTTTAAGCCCCAAAATAAACAAATCTTTTGGGGCTTCAATTTCCTTGTTTGTAAAACACAGACAACTATAACTAACCTCCTCACCTACGAATAAATTCATGAAAAATAGCCAAACCTTTCAAGCCTCTTCTAATGCTTATGTGGTATTTGAACATAAGAAACAACAAGAGAGCAAATGGAATCAACTTGTGTTTTAAAAAGTCTTTTAAGCAGTTCAATGCGCTTTGGAGGATTTATCTTTCATTCTTCCAGCACCTTTATGTGGTAAATGGAAGTATTATTATTCACCTTTAGCACACACACAAATTAAAGAAAAAGGAAATGATTCAAGCCAGATCAAATGAAAAATCAATAGTAGGGGAAAAAATAAGTCCACATTTTCTGATTCCCTGTGCTCTGTCATTAAAAAATGCCACTTCTATCAACATATGTGGGTGAAAATGATTGTTTTCCCTAAATAAAATGGACGTACACTCTATTAAGCAGTTTATACTTTTAAAAAAGCAGTACTATATAATATGTAGGCCTTCAAATATATTGACTGACTTTATTTATTTTTTTTTTTTAAGATTTATTTTTATTTATTTATGATAGACACACAGAGAGAGAGAGAGAGGCAGAGGCACAGGCAGAGGGAGAAGCAGGCTCCACACCGGAAGCCCGACGCGGGACCCGATCGCGGGACTCCAGGATCGCGCCCCGAGCCAAAGGCAGGCTCGAAACCGCTGAGCCACTCAGGGATCCCCATATTAACTGACTTTAAAGCTCACCTTGTAGATTCATACAAGAGCACAATCTTAATTTAGTTGGTTCAGCCTACATAAAAAAAGACAGTGAGAAGTAAAGGAAGGAAATTAAATACACCTGTGGTTCACTGGAATTGAACAATTATAGATTGCCATTTCATAGGTTTGAAATTTAAACTATTTACTTGGCAGATACAAAAATTACTTCAGTATTACACCGGAGAGTTACACCGTTTGGGACCAGTCCATAATGCCACAGGCATGGATGATGCAATTTCTAACTCAGTTGCAGAATATTTTTATAGCACTTACCAAGTCATTATAACTTCATATATTTAAGACACTTTCCTTCCGACTCATACAATGGTTCCTGTTCATTGCATTTAGTCAAGGCAAGTTGGGATAGTGTGGGAGGGAAGGAAAAAAAAGGCCATGGAAAGAGTGTGGTGAGAACAGTCTGCATGAACTAGGCTTCCCTCAATGCTGCCTATTATTCATTGCATGGGATACATCAGTGCAAAGGCTCTTTCTCTTTCTATGGTCTCAAAAATAGTAAGCTGTGACCCAAGTGATGTCTTCTAGGATCATCATAGCAGAGATGACAATTACCTAAACATTCAAATAAATGGTTTAAAACCTTATATAAGGGGATTCTTCTCCAATTAGTTTTCTCCAATTTTGAAAATAATATTAGAGGCTATGACCTATCTGCCACCTGGCTCCCTAAGGCTTTTTGACAAGACAAATAGAAACCAACCAACAACCAGTCAACAGGTTTATTTTTATTTTTTTTAAAGATTTATTTAAAGATGAAGCAATAAATAAATAAATTTTATTTATTTATGATAGACATAGAGAGAGAGAGGGAGGCAGAGATACAGGAGGAGGGAGAAGCAGGCTCCATGCCGGGAGCCTGACATGGGACTCGATCCTGGGACTCCAGGATTGAGCCCTGGGCCAAAGGCAGGCGCTAAACCACTGAGCCATCCAGGGATTCCCTGTTCTGAAATTCTTAAGACTGCATAATTCCTTAACATTTATTATATTACTCTATTTAATGTCCTCATTTTTCATAATGCCATCCCTTTCATATAACATGCTTTAAAACGTTAATCACCTATTGATTAGTTTATAGAAAAAGTTTAAAGCAGAGAAAAAAAAAGAAGCATTCATATTAAATGAGCTTTTATTCACACCCTTTTATAGGTATAGGTTAAAAAAATAGTAAGATTTTCTAGTTCTTCTCTCAATCCCACCTAATCACATGGGTCATTTTCTGAGATTCAGAAATGGCAGTTTATAAAATAATAACATATACATGTCTGGCCTAGCACTCGGTACATAATAGAAGCTAGATAAATATTTGGGTACCTTCACTTCTCCCCAAATTCCCATCCTCCTAACACTACCACCTCCACCTACCACAAGTCTTTATAAACTGCAATACCTTCTTTCAGTCAGAGATGCTATGGAGCCAGGCTGAGGACTCAATTCTGAACAAGAGTTTATACTTTATGTAAAAGAGTTCAAAACATCACCCAGAAAAAAAGAAAAAAAAGTATCAGTTTCTGTTTTCAAGCTGTCAAAAACAGCCTTGGGTGAATTACTAATAAAAGGAAATTTGTTAATAAATGTAAATCATCATAATTCATTATAGCTGAAATATATTTTATATTTTCCCAAATACTTCCTGAATAAATGTCACTTGGTATGCAATGACCTTATTATGGTGAAATTAAATATGAATAAACATAGAACATATAATAGTAATTTTAAAAATACATAAGCCTCCTGGGTATACTGCATGTACAACTTACCAAACTAAGCCTGAGACAGAACAAGATATGCTGTTGCAAGTTTAAAAAATGCCAAGAGAAATCATTTTTCTAAAATGCTTTCTTATTTAAAAGAGGGATTGACCTAAAAGCTGATAATTAGATAAAGAGGAGACCAGTCTTCCCTCACAAAAAGGCACAAAAAAACTAAGAATAGCAACGTAACCGAAAAAATATTCTAGAATTTTAAAACTTGAAATACAAAAGCCTTTCTCTGTGGAGATGAACTCCTTCCATTCTCCAAGGACTCTGTCAACATCACCAACCTCAAATACTTGGCTCACAAAAAAATGTGATGACGCAGGAAATTGTCTGGAAACAAACAAATAAACAAAAAAGCATTCTCTCTCCCTGGAACCAGAGCTGCCCCGACAGAGCAGGCAAGCAGCCAGCATGTCAGGGCTTCATTTTAAAGTCTGTTTTAATTGTTCCATTCCAATTCAATAGTCCAAGCCCCTCTTCCAAGAAGTACAGAGGGGGGGGATCTTTACAAGATATTATCTATCTCTTACTTCACTAGCCCCTATTGAAGAAACTCTAAGTGCTAATTAGTCACATAACTGGGCAGATGAACTTCAAGTCTATGTATCTTTCTCGTCAAACTTAGAAGGGTCTCTATCTGCTCCAAAGACCTAGTCAATCTGAAACTCACACTTGCAAATTGTACCCTAGATTCACAGTTGTATTCTAATCACTGCTGTTTATCCATGACCTTTTCTACTTTTCAAACTACCTATAAAAGGAGAAAGAAGTTGCAGCAACTACCTTACCACATTATAGTTGGATTTTTGCAAACATTTATTGACTTGGCTGACTTTATACGAGGTGTAAGAACTGGAAAGAGATAATCTACAATTCTTTAGCGTTGGGATATTTTTTTCCTGCCACTTTTCTTGCCAAAGATTACTGTGGCTTCCCAGTGACACACACACACACACACAAACACACACATGAAAAAAACAAAAATCTCACAGCTATTTACTGATAGAAAGAAATTAAAATACTACTGTACTATGATACCAATTTGGTTCCCTTTGCATCATTTCCTTTTTACAGAATGGATTCTATGAAACTTAGACTTTCAGTGGCTTCTGTATATCTTTTCCCCCAAAATTCAATAACCTACCCATTGATGTGGTCAATAATGTATACAAGGAATTTCATTAGGCAGATTATTTGTGAAGGATTTATTTGAGTAGAAGGAAGAATAGGTAAGAGTAATTCTGAGATGAACTCTCTCTCTCTTTCCCAGCTTTCAATCTGTGATGAAGCATCATGGGTATTTCACTTAGAGACCCCCTGTTTTACTACTGGTCATTTCTAAAACCACCTTTGAAAATTTAAAATAAGCTCTTTTGCTTCTGACCAAGATGGAGGAAGAGTAATCAGATTTACGTTATCACCTAAAATAACCAAAGGCTTTTTAAAAGACAACATATGAAACAAACTTTTCTCAAGACACTAAACATCAAGCACTAAAGGACGGTGATCCCTTAGAGATGGAAAACAAACAAGGAGAGCTCTATGACTGCCCCAGCTTACTGCCTTGAAAGAATTTCCAGGCCATGGTTTGGGGAGAAGGAACCCAGGTAGAGTGCAGACTCCCCGAATTGAGAAGTTGGAGCCAAAGATCTGGAAAGAACAAGGTACTAGAGTTCATAAAAGAGATCTATAGAGAGTGCTCCTCAAATATTTAGCAGACTGCTGATTAGTGTAGACATGTTAAAAAATTACTTAAGGTTAGAGAGAGAGAATGATTTGAAAGGAGTACAGAAAAGAGTACCTGCACTGAAAGAGGGCTATTACTATGAACCAGATTAGAAAATTTTATAATTCATGGAGCAGTGGGAAGAGTATTCAGAAGGGTCTTGCCTTAATAGTGGAGAATAGTTAACTTTAAACTAAATGGTTCTGGTCTTGCCAAGACAAATCCTAAAAGCAAATCCAAAATATCCAAAGGATCAAACGGTTTCCAAATGATTTAATTGCAACTCAAAACAAAGTTTATTTTGTAGGAAGACAAAAATATACAGCACCCAAGAAGACAAAATTCACAATGTCTAGCACCAGTTAAAGATAACCAGACATGTAAAGAAGCAGGAAAGGAAGACCCATAATTAAAAGACAAGTCCATAGAAATGACTCAGACTGACATAGCTGCTAGAATGAGCAAAGACATTAAAATAACCAATATAGTTATATTTCATATGTTTTAAAGGTTTAGAGACCAAGAAAACACAATCAAACTTCTAGAGATATGGGATCCCTGGGTGGCACAGCGGTTTGGCGCCTGCCTTTGGCCTGGGGCGCGATCCTGGAGACCCGGGATCGAATCCCACGTCGGGCTCCCGGTGCATGGAGCCTGCTTCTCCCTCTGCCTGTGTCTCTGCCTCTCTCTCTCTCTCTCACTGTGTGCCTATCATAAATAAATTAAAAAAAATTTAAAAAAAAACTTCTAGAGATAAAAAATACAATGTATGAAATAACAAATACACTGGATAGGATTAATGGTAGATTATACATTGAAGAACTAGAAGACAACGATAGAAACTAAAAACAATGGAAATAGACAATAACAATTAGTGAATTTGAAGGAATAACAATAGAAATTATCCAAAATGAAACACACAGAGAAAAAATTTAACAAAAATGAAAAGAGCATCAATGAACTATAAGACAACTTCAAGTGGTTTAGTAACAGAAGTCTCCAAGGAAGAGGAGGTAAAGAGAGAAGAAAAAAATATTGAAAAAAAAATAATGGCCAGGATTTTTACAAATTTGATAAAAACTAAATCCACATGTCAAAAAACTTCAATAAACCCCAAGCATTAAAAAGAAATGAAAAGAAAAAAGTTACACATGGAGGTACTTGATAAACTGCTCAAAAATCAATGAAAAGAGAACAACCTAAAAGGAACATGAAAAAAAAAAAAAAAAGACCTGTTATATACAGAGGAAAAAAGATAAAGATCAGTGAAGTTTCTAGTTGGAAACAATGAGACTGAAATTTAGTGGAGCAACAACTGTAAAAAACTGAAAGAAAAAACTGTCAACCTAGAATTCTATTCCCAGCAAAACTATCTTCCAAAAAACCAAAGGTAAAATAAAGACCTCTGCAGACATGCAAATGCGGAAATAATTCATCACCAACTGACCTGACCCACAATAAATGATAAAAATAAGCCCTTCAGGTGAAAAGAAAATTATACCAGATGGAAATTGGGATCTACTCAAAGGAATAAAGAACAATGGAAATGATAGTTACTGGTAAAAATATATAGATATTTTTCTTATTTTTTAATATATTTTAAAGATAATTGCTTAAACAAAATTGTGTTGTAGGATTTATAATTCATGTGTATCTTCTATGTAAGTAAAATGTATGACAACTACTGCAAGGCCACTGTAAGTTTCTTACACTATATGTAAATGTAAAGTGGCATAATATCACAAAGATAGACTGTGGTAAGTTAAAGATGTATACTATAAATCCTACAGAAACCACAACAATAACTAAACAAAGAGTTATAGCAAAAAAAAAAAAAAAAAGAATTATAGCTAATGAGGTAACAAAAGAGGTAAAATGAAATTGTGAAAAATATAGTTAATCCAAAAGAAGACAGGATAAAGGTTAATGTACAAAAGTCAATTTTTTTTTTACATACCCATGATGAACAATTAGAACTTGAAATTTAAAACACAATATTTTACACTAGCACTTAAAATACACAAACAGAGAGAGAAACACTTAGGTAAAAAGCTTAACAAAATATGTACAAGAGGGATCCCTGGGTGGCGCAGCGGTTTAGCGCCTGTCTTTGGCCCAGGGCACGGTCCTGGAGACCCGGGATCGAATCCCACATCGGGCTCCCGGTGCATGGAGCCTGCTTCTCCCTCTGCCTGTGTCTCTGCCTCTCTCTCTCTCTCTGTGTGACTATCATAAATAAATAAAAATTTAAAAAAACAAAACAAAATATGTACAAGATCTATATGAGGAGACTATAAAACTGATGAAAAAAATCAGAAGACATCTAAATAAATGGAGAGATATTCCATGTTCATGGGTAGGTAGGAAGACTCACTATTGTCAAGATGTTGGTTCTTCACAACTCAATCTATAGATCCAATGCAATTCTTTTTTTTTTTTTAAAGATTTTATTTATTTCTTCATGAGAAAGAGAGAGAGAGAGGCAGAGACACAGGCAGAGGGAGAAGCAGGCTCCATGCAGGGAGCCTGACATGGGACTCAATCCTGGGTCTCCAGGATCACGCCCTGGGCTGAAGCCAGTGCTAAACCACTGAGTCACCTGGGCTGCCCCCAATGGAATCCTAATCAAAATCCCAGCAAGTTACTTTATGAATATGGACAAACTGATTCTGAAGTTTATATCAAAAGGCAAAAGACCCACAATAGCCAATACAATATTGAATAAGAAAAACAAAGTTGGAAGACTGAAACTATTGAGACTTCAAAACAGTATAAAGCTACAGTAATCTGAGTGTGGTATCAGTGACAAAATAGATAACTTGATCAACGGAATGGACTTGAGGGCCCAGAAATAGCCTCGCATAAATATAGTTAACTGAATTTTGACAAAGGAGCAAAGGCAATTCCATACAGAAGAGTCTTCTCAACAAACGGTGCTGGAACAACTAGACATTCACATGAAAAAAAATGAATCTAGACACTGACTTTATACTCTTCACAGTATTAACTTAAAGTGAATGATAGAACTAAATATAAAACACAAAACCAGGGACACCTAGGTGTCTCAGTCTATTAAGCGGCTGACATGATTTCGGCTCAGGGTCCTGGGATAGAGCCCCACACTGGGCTCCACACACAGTGGGGAGTCTGCTTGAGGATTCTCTTTCTTCCTTTCCTTCTGCCCTTATCCCTGTTCAGACTTGCTCTCTTGCTCTCTCTCTCTCTCTCTCTCTCTCTTTCTCAAATAAATAAATAAATCTTTAAATAACACACATACACACACAAAACTATAAAACTTCTAGAATATAACATAGGAGAAGATCTAAGTGACTTTGGGCCTGGCAATTAGTTTTTGATATAAAACAAAAAGTACTATCAGTGAAAGAAAACATTGTTAAACTTGGAATTCATTAAAGTTAAAAACTTCAGCTTTGCAAAAGATACTTATTAAAAGAATGAAAAGACATGCCACAGACTGGGAGAGAATATTTGCAAAACACATATTTGATAAAGGACTTGTATCCAAAATAGTCAAGGAACTCTTAAAATTCAACAATAAGAAAACAATCAATCATTTAAAAACAGAGGAAAAATCTGAAGAGACACTTCACCAAAACAGATATACAGATGACAAATAAATATATGAAAAGATGTTTATCTTCATCTCATTAGGGAATTACAAATTAAGACAATGAGATACCACTATACACCTACAGCTGAAATTCAAAGCACTTGAAATCATCGAATACTGGTGAAGCAACAAGAACTCTAGTTCATTGCTGGTGGGCATGCAAAATGGGACAGTCACTTTTGAAGATATTTTGGCAGTTTTTTACAAAGAACTATCCTAAGTTCTAGCCATTCTACTCCCAGGTAGTTACTCATAAGAAAAGAAAGCATACCTATATTCAATGATTTGTAGTCAAACATTCAAAGTAGCTTTATTTGATATAGCCATAAACTGGAAAGAACCCAAAATGTCTATCAATAGGTGAACAGATAAGCAAATTGTGTCATATGCATACAATGGAATACTATTTAACAATAAAGAGGGATGAAGTATTGATACATGAAACACCATGGATGAATCTCAAAGTAATTAAGCTGGGTGAAAAAGTCAGACCAAAGAGTTTACACTATATGATTTCATTTATATAAGACTCTAGAAAATGCAAACAAATCTTTAGTGACAAAACAGATCAGTGGTTTGCATGAGGAGGTTAAGGTGAAGAGGGATGGGAGAGATGGATTCACAACAACCATATGGAAACTTTTGGGGATGATGGATATATTTATCTCCTGATTGTGGTGATGACTTCCTGGGTGTACACATATGTTAAAACTTTTCAAATTACACTACATATGTGCTGTTTATTGGATGTCAATTATGACTCAATAAAGCTGTTAAAAAAATTTTATAAAGCTCCCAATTTTGCTCCCATGTTTGACTCTTTAGCCATAGTTCCTTCCTGCTACATTAAGTCTCTCACCATGATAGTCAGTTGTTTAAAATATAAAGAACTACTTCTTCATTCTCATTAAACAGAAAATATTTAATAAACACCTAATGTATGTAAATCATTAGACTGAGCACTTGAAAGGGATACAATTGGAGGATATATGTCAGATAGATGTCAGACTACAAGGAATAAGTGATATAGTGATAATAGCAGGTGTAGTTTACTTCACTAGAGTATAAAATGGCTCAGAGAATGATTAAACAGGAAGGCAAATTTTAGGTCATGGAGAGCCCTTGTCAGAAAGCTTTAAAAAATGGCAAGGTTAACATGTCAGAACACAAAAGATACCAAACACAAGTTCTTAAAGTAAAATCCTTTTCTAATCTTCTTATTTATTAAATGGTAGTTTATTAAACCTCTATGGGAGAACATGAGATTGGGGCAGACACATTATTTTGAAGACATATTTACTCATAATATTTTTTCTATATGAAAACTACAGGAATACATAGTTCCAGTATCATCTAACTGAACTATGTCTCCTGAATTTATAGACTTCAGTTGATTGTTCTAAAATTTATCAACTTTTGCACTGTCCCCTCAAGGCCCAAGAATCTTTGGCTGTTATGCCTCAAGTGGAATAAGACTCCTGGAGAAATTCTTTTGCTACCACAACTATTTCAGTGCGGTTAAGTGGTGAGCCCCAATGCTTGCCAAATTCCTCTGGTTTGATCCCATCTGGATGAACTCAAAATACAGCAAAATAGCACCTTCTACTTCCTGGCCATACTTGATTGTCCAATATCCTTCCAAAATCATGCACACTTTTTATCTGTAAGAAACTACTGGCCCAAGGCTTTTAATCTGAAAAGGACATTAGGTACAAACAGGCATGAGGAACAACCATTTAATTCTTAATCACTGCTATATTCTCTTTCACTTTCATCTTACTGAAAAAGTAATCAAGAAAATTCTAAGAGTGTTTACACCTTTTACGTGTCTAATCATAGTTACAGACCAAATTACACGCACTTGAAAGTCCCTTGGCAATCAAGGGTTTCATAAGGAGGACCCCCATCATGTGCAAAGCACAAAGTGTCTCTGGGTAGCTTAATATCTGTCTAAAATCTGAGCCAAATCTCCTTTTCTTGAGCGCCCTCTTAATTAGAGAAGTAAATTTTTTTCTGTATAGTTTCTCAAAGTCCTTCTATCCACTTCAATCTTAAGAGAATTCCAGTCAACCAATGAGATTTATGCAATCTGAGAGGCCCTCAACTGAAATTTCCCTGAATCACTAATTCTGAAGCTTCCAAACTTTCTTTTGCTGCTTCTGGACTTTGCTAATTCAAACTTAGCTTTTGTTTTCTAACTCATTCCTTCTCTCCATACTACTAGTTTTGGACAAGATAGTTCTGTTTTGTTTTTGTTTTTGTTTTTTTAAATTTATGATAGTCATACAGAGAGAGAGTGAGGCAGAGACACAGGCAGAGGGAGAAGCAGGCTCCATGCAGCAGGAGCCCGACATGGGATTTGATCCCGGGTCTCCAGGATCGCGCCCTGGACCAAAGGCAGGTGCCAAACCGCTGTGCCACCCAGGGATCCCAGTTCTGCTTCTTTTTAACAGAACAATCTTGGGTCCCTTTGTGTTGAACATAACTTTTTTTTTTTCTTTTTTCTTTCTTTCTTTTTTTTTTAAGAGGCTCCACACTCAGCATGCAGCTCAACACAGGGCTTGAACTCACAGCCCTGAGATCAAGACCTGAGCTGAGACCAAGAGTCTGACACTTAACTGACTGAGCCACCCAGGTGCCTCCATAAAATAACTTCTACCTGACTGAAGCCATTCACTACACAGTTTAATGAGTTTCAGCATAATACTAAAGATCTCAAGCTTCTCAAAACTATGAATATAACATTCTATGTAGATTATATTTTAGATTTATACCCTAGTGTCTAGCTAAAAAGAAAAGCAGGGGGTAAAACCAAGTACACTCCAGATGTCTTCTTTGGGTGAGTTCAACTTGTACAAAAATTTTTGGACAAGATACATTGCAGCTAAGTACAGATGAAAGCCATAAAGAAAAGGAAAATGCATGAATCATAGTCACGGTATAAATAATTTGCAGGAATTCATTTCCAGACAACTCACTTCATTCATACTTCAATGCTGAGTTTAGAAGAATATTATTGAATAAAAGAGGGTCTGAATAGTCATCTATAAAACATCTACTTTAAATTATTACTTGTGAAAAAAAAATAAAAAAAAATAAAAAATAAATTATTACTTGTGCATATAACAGTTCCCTGTGATCAGGTTTTTGTAACAATAATAATTTACAGAACATATGTATAACAGGCACTTTACAGATTATACAATCCAATATTCACAATAACTGTAACATATTATTGTTGTTATTATTACCACAGTAAGGAGGAAGAAAGAGTTCCCAAAAGTTTTAATTATTTGCCCAATTTACCTGCCAGTGTAGGGTAGAACATGATACTCAAACCCAAATGTGGGTGTGAAAACCCGTGCCCTTTCCAGTAGGATGTATTCACTTGCTGTGAAGTATTTATTACTAGTCCAGTGCTTTGGAAAATTCCTGACATGTGCAGCCTGGGGTAATATAGTAGAAAAACACTTGTGGGCCCAGACTGGAGTGGGTACATGACCTTTTGTAGGGTTTCTTTTTGTCTTCTATAAAATGAAGAGTATGGATAGTTGACATATAGGGGCCCTTCCAGCCACAGTGCAAAAAATACGGACTGGGAGGAAAGGATGAGTAACAGAGGGTTACTTGGTTATTAGGAACAATATAGCCAAGTAAGTCCAGGACTAAGGAAAACAAGACAGACAGGAATAGAAGAAAAATGTAGTAGTATTATATTCCCAATAGGAATAAAAAGACTTTATTTGGTATGTATAAAGTTAAACAAGATCCTATCACCAAAATATTTCATCAGACTCATCCTTTTGAATTTAATATCAATTAACATTTAAATCATATGAAATAAAATACAAAATACAGACATGAGAAATCATCAACCCACATAAAGATGCAGGTTGAGTTTTGTTTTGTTTTGTTTTGTTTTTTCACAAGGTTCTGAAAACTATGTGGGGTTCTGCTCATATAAAAAAAGGTATGAACTGGCACAGTCAGGCATAGGGGAAGAGAGTTGGTAGAGTTTCTAGAAAGAGTGGCAGAGAAGAACAACCCATCGGGTTTAAAAGAGTTCTATTCACGAGTGAAAGAGAAATGTTGTACTGCAAAAGACAATGACTTCATAGGATTTTTGTTTTGTTTTGCTTCTAACATTCAGGCCAGCAAAGTCAGTCTGTGCACAGTGGAATAATTTAAAACCTTCATAATACATGGCTTCTCCTTGTATCAAGCCAAGATTCTTCAATAAGATTTCCTGATTCTTTCTTAGTTTTCTAAAATGATGAGAACCAAGTACCTCTTTACTCAGCTGCCATCACTAAGAGCCAATATAAGATGTATGCAGACAAGTTCCGTGGGAAAGTAGCATAGGCCAGAGGTGAAAGGACACCAGAGCTAGCTCTCCACCAGCTGGGGCCTGACAGACAAGAACGGCCAAGAGCTCTCTGGGCCTTGAGAGACCTAATGGTTTGGGATATACTAATTTCTAGGCTTGTGAGAGAGTACAGAGGCTCTGGTTATCCATCTTAAGCTCTCTCAATAGATAAATATGTTTTATGTGGAAAAAAGAAAAAAATAAATAAAAGATGATGAGCAGCCTGGCAAAGGAACCTAACACAAACCAAATCTTCCACAGGATATTCGCAGACAAAAAGGCTGAGGAATGTAGAAGGGGGAAAAACCTCCCCAAAGAGGAAGGGAGGGGAAAAAAATTAAAGCCATCAGTTCTGACATTTGCCAAAGAAGGAGAATGAAAACACTGTTCAAATTGTCTATAAACCAGGTAAAAGTGACTTGGTTCTGACTGAGTCTACACACACTACAAACACCCCACCACCACTGCCACCACCCCTATGCCTCCACTGAAGACTGCAGCTGCTTCTCAAAGCCCCAGAGAGCAACGGGCAGAATATAGTGACAGCTGGAAGGAAGGGGATTAGGCGAAGACTTGGCATACACAGAATTATAGCCAAAAGGCACAAATATGAATAACGAAAGACAATTTTCCTGTGCAGTTTGTGTGTGTGGTATGTGGGGAGCTCAAAAGATGAGCTAGCCAAAGTTCTGGCCTTGATTGCCTGAAGGACTTGGCAGGCTCAGCCTTTCTCATGGCAGGCAGGCCAGGAAATGAAGCTTTCAGCTGTCTGCTTCAATGTTTGCCTCACTGTCACCATTTTCATGTTTGGCCTGTGGCTCGTTTGTATTTTCTTCTTCTTCAGGGATTAGCACGTAAGTGTGGACAAAATCCATTTTGGTTATTCAAGACTGTGTCATTTCCTCCCACACCGTATTTGTCAACTAGGGACTTCAAGAACATGAAATTCTGACAGAGTACAAAACAAACCATAGAATTAGATGATCTGAAAGGGACCTGGGAAGCCGTCTATTCCAGACTCATTTTACAGATGGGAAAACTAATAACAGCTGAGAAAAGTAAGGTGATCTGCTGAAATCACACTGATATTTAGAGAGCAACAAAGTTGGGACAAGCATCCAACTCTCCCATTCCCATCCAGCCAGTTCTCTGTTCACTGAAAGCAGTGTTCCTTTAGGATCCATCTCAGACAACATGCTAATCTCCCCCATACCAATCCCTTCTTTAATGAGGACTTAGTAAGATTATTTTTTTCCCCTTCCTCTGCCTTCCCTCCTCCCTCCTCTGCTCTCTGGTCAAAAATTCACACATAGGTTTGGTAAGTAATTATCCAAAATTTTAGGTCTCGGGCAGCCCAGGTGGCTCAGTGGTTTAGCGCTGCCTTCAGCTCAGGGCGTGATCCTGGGGACCCAAGATCGAGTCCCGCGTCAGGCTCCCTGCATGGAGCCGGCTTCTCCCTCTGTGTTTCTGCCTCTCTCTCTCTCTCTCTCTGTGTCTCTCATGAATAAATAAATAAAATCTTAAAAAAAAAATGTTAGGTCTCAAGAAAAATTGGAGATTTATATTACTAATAATACTCTGAGCAGAATGCATGTCACTAAAAATGGGCTTCATACACTTAGATGCTGACTTCCATGTGTCATCTACAATTACCACTATCAGTAGATCGTGAAGATAATGCTACTACCGGGATAAACCGTGGCCTCAGTGTATTCTGCCATGTTGATGCACAGGAACCAAGTATGGCCCCTAAGGAGCCCTTTGAAGGAACCACAGTCAAGACAGTATAGAACTCTGTCTCTTTGGAAAGAAAAACACCTGCAAGATAGCTCAAGTCCAGAGAGATGAGCTAATTCTTGAAGGGAACCACAGTAAACTTGTGTCAAATTCAGCTGCTTTGATACAGTAAGCCACAATAGTTTTAAAAGTCTATCAGAAAATCTGGGAATGGTAACTACTATGTCTTTGAAAAAGAAATAGCTCAGGGAATCCCTGGGTAGCTCAGCGGTTTAGCGCCTGCCTTCGGCCCAGAGCATGATCCTGGAGTCCCGGGATCGAGTTCCACATCGGGCTCCCTCCATGGAGCCTGCTTCTCCCTCTGCCTGTGTCTCTGCCCCTCTCTCTCTCTCTCTGTCTCTCATGAATAAATAAATAAATAAAATCTTTTTAAAAAAATAGTTCAATACACTGATGAATAAGATCTAAAACCTGCATGGCTAGAGAAACAAGATACTGGGTGACTCCTAAAAAAAAATGACATCATTGTTATGTCAAAATAAGATTATTTAATAAAGAGTACTCAAACAATTAAATAGCAAAAGACAAAGACTTAAAACAAAACAAAAAATAGCATCAAGGTAACCAAACATAAGAAAACATCATAACCCTCAGAGCTGTCATAGGAGCTTTGTCTCCCTATATTTATACAGAGCACTAACTGTATGCAAGGCATCTTGCTAAGTGTTGTAGTAGACATAACAATGAATAAACTAGTCTCTCCCATCAGGAAATTTATCATCTCACTTTACTTGCATGTTCCTTCCAGGGATGAGAAAGGTTCAGGGCAGTAGTTCTCAAATCTTTTGGTATTGGGACCCATTTATACTCTTAAATACCACTAAAGACTTAGTTTTTATTTATAAGGGATATGTTTACCATATTAGAAATGAAAACTGATGAATTTTTAAAGCACTTGTTTGTTAACTCATTTAAAAATAACACCCATAACATGTTAACATAAATAACATATTTTTATGAAAAACAACTATTTTCTAAAACAGAATAATTTGGTGAGAAGAATAATACTGTTTTACATTCTTACAAATCTCTTTAATGTCTTGCTTTAATGTCTTGCTTAATGTCTTGCTTAATATGTGGTTCTTCATTCAAGGTGTTATAATATCATACTTCACAGGTTCCCTAGAAAACTCCACTGTATACTTCTGAGAAAATGAGAATGAAAAAGGCAAAAAGAATGTCTTAATATTTTGATGAAACTACTTTGACCACACAGACCCCTTGAGAGATCTCCTGGGAATCCCAGGGATCTCAGACTTCATTCTAAGAACTACCGGTTAATAGCAAATGTTCAAAACTGGGTAAATTGAGAGTGTGAATTCAAGCTTACTTTAGTTGAGGTTTTAACTTAGGAACATCTTAGAGTAATAGAGTTCATTACTTAACCTACTAATTCTAAGACTAGACTTGTTTTCTTGTAAACGAGACAATCCACATTGCATGATGGGCCTGCCTTCTCTGGCACTGTCAAGACTGCCTCCTCAAAAGGCTTGGGCTGGGTGGGTGTTGGCGCAAAGATGATGGGACCCGGTGCCCTCTTTGCCTAGGTCAATCCTGGTAAAGTCCTATTGTTTCAGAGTAATCATTAGTAGAACCCCTTCACTCTGAAAAATGTTCTAGTTTAGATGATAAATTATATGGTCACCTTGATAATGCCTTGCAAAAGCAGCATTCTGTTTCTTCCCATTGTGTGGACAGGTCTAAAAGAAGCCATACTAGGTTTGTTACACAGTAATATTCCACCAGCTTCTTCTACTAAAAGAAATCTGATCAAGGCAGAAAATTCCTCACAACCTCTTGGTTCTGTGTCTTCTTTCGCTTTCTTAAACTGTTGACAGCAACTATTCTTGATAGTTCTGTATGATAGCATGTGCTGTTAGATTTTTGCTGTGTGCCTCATTCAGAGTTTGAACTACAGGATGTGACTCTTGCCCAACTGTTTCAAACTGGGTGGAATATAACCTACAGATTGAGGGCTACAAATTAACCAGACTGGGTTAACCACTAGGCTAATAAAACCCTAGGCAACACCTAGCACACAGGTTCACCCCATATCCAGAAATTGAGGTAACCCAGTAAGACAAGAGACTTCTTTGAAAAAGTATTAAATCTACCAGGCCTAACTCCATGAGTATGGCAGGGGGGATGAAGAGGACTGGAAAAGAACTGCTGTAAATTTTGATTAGTGAACCTTGAAACTGACACGAATTTGGCTTTGCATCCCCAAGTGGCAGAGAAACCTCAGCAGTCATCCGGTGCTTTTAAAGAGTAGGGTAAAATTATAAGAACATTTTTATGAGTTGTGGCTGGCAAGCCCTGGCCTGTTAAAACTCTTTAAAAACCAATGCCTTGGTGGAGGTAACATTTACTGTTTACTGTAGCTCTGGTTGTTAGGGGTTATTGCTAAGGTCCCCATTTTCCATGACATCAGCAGCATTCCAAGGGAAGTGTGTGTCAGTGACTTTCAGTAATGACTCCTTTTTCCAAATGTTCAAAGCTTCTGCCAAGCTGCCCTACACCTGCACACCAGCTGAGTTTGAGGAAAAGGAAAAGCACAATGGATTTAGTGGGATTTTTGTCTGGGTTCCTTAATGAGACTAAAGGCTTTTCTTTCTTCAGTGTTTGGTTTTGTCTAATAAATTGATGCCAATCCCTTTAGGAGTGACATGACTCATCCTTAACATTTCATAAACCAATTTGACTATCTGTCATGACCTCTTGCTGTCATATTCTGGACTAGCCTTGTGAGAGTTTTCTTCTGCAAGAAAAGTGTAGAGCTTAGCAAGATGATCGGCATGGCATGCCAAACACTGGAAGAGGGTTTTGAAGGAGGCATCTGCTGCTCCCCAAGGTAGCAGGAAACAGAAGCACTGAGATGCTACTGCATAGCTGCTTTAAGGATCACCTGGCTGGCAACATTTCATACCAGATGTATACTCTCAAGGCAGAGTTAGACTTACTCCAGAATCTGTCTTCACCAGAACAGGGATCTGGTTAATTTAATCCAAGGGTGCCTACTGCCCACTCAAGAAGTTTGTCAGTGATAGTATAACCAATACTAACTGTGTGCTTACATAAGAACTTTCTTTTATTTTTTTCTAATTTTTTAAAGACCTTTCTTCCAAACTGTGATGTGGACATATTGATGTTTCCAAAGAAGAAATGTTGGTGACCTGCAAAAATAAATCTGACAGATAACTACTTACATAGCATTCTTCTAAGTAAAGGCAGTGGGGCAGCCCTGGTGGCTCATTGGTTTAGCGCCGCCTTCAGCTGAGGGTGTGATCTCAGAGACCCATTATTGAGTCCCACATCAGGCTCCCTGCATGGAGCTTGCTTCTGCCTCTACCTGTGTCTCTGCCTCTCTCTGTCTGTCTCTCATGAATAAATAAATAAAATCTTAAAAAAAAATAAGTAAAGGCAGTGAATTCCCCCATTTCCGACTGGAGGATTTATTTAAATAAAATATGCTTATTCAATACTTCCTCCAAAGATGGTTTCTTTAGTAACCCACGCATTTTGTTCAAAAAGGGTAATATTGTATTCTTGTGTGAAATGTAAAAAAGCAAGTCTTGCCTAATGATAATGCCACATTGTGTATATTTTTGTTCAACAAAGAGGTATAAAACAAAAGTTCTTGTTTGCCTATAAGTTCCTGACATTAGCTCCCATTAAAGTAAGAATAACAAAAAACAAAACATGAATTTTTGCATTAAAAAAGACCTTTACTCCAAAAGGTTACAAGCATTTTATCAATATTGAAACTCATCAGTTTTCATCACAACTCTCTGAGAGGTGGCAAATATTAGTTCAGGATGGTAGAAAATGGGAGATGACATTAAGGAGAAGTAAGTCCTTTTGCAAGAGTGAGGCAGAAAAGCTCATGGAGCCGCTACCTCACACTTTCATCCCTTAGGTAACTGACCCCTTTCCAGTTCTGCCTAGTCTAGACTAACCTGCTCTCCTGTCCCAATCAAATGATTGTGAAAAACAAGCCCTGTTGTTAATGAGGCAAAGTGTGAAGCTGCCAAAGGAAAACAAGAAATTTTATGGAAAAGTACAGAGGAATGCCCTCTTAAGGATTTTGATAAGAACGATTTGTGCATTCAATATCTGCTTCTAGGAACAATGAAAGGCAAAAGAGTCCATCTTTTTGTACGTTAGTTCCCTCATCTATAAATGCTAAAGAATTTTTTTTAATATCTCCAAGAGATGTTTTGAAATTTTAATTTTTTTACTTGCATAGAGAACTTTTTTTTTTTTAAGATTTTCTTTATTTGTTCATAAGAAACACACAGAGAGAGAGAGAGAGAGAGAGAGGCAGAGACACAGGCAGAGGGAGAAGCAGGCTCCATGCAGGGAGCCTGATGAGGGACTCCCGAGTCTCCAGGATCACACCCTGGGCTGAAGGCAACACTAAACCACTCAGCCACCTGGATGAGTGATCTCCGAATCAGAAGGATGATCTCCGAAGTGATTACACGGTTCTGAAGGAAATTCCTTTAATTTAGGAAACAGGAGTAAATTCATGTGCTTTCCAGTGATTTTTTTAAAATAAAAAAGGCTCAAAAAATAAATAAATAAAAATAAAAGAGGCTCTATAATTACAAAAATAATAATCTTTTCATCTTGAAGAAACTACAAAGAATTTTTTTTTAAAGCCATAGGGGTGGTATTATCTGTGGTTTGTGGCAGTCACACATAGCACACTAACAAAAATGGCTATTTCCCAATTTCTCTAAGACTTTGGGATACAAACATGAAAAAATAGGAATCATTCTCATTCAACCATAGATTGCCTATGAAGACAAAAACACAACTCTTGGGTTCAGTTCCTGAATTAAACTATGAGAAGTCTGCCCAGTATAATCTCACATTAAATCCCAAGCCTCAGCTTTCTTGAATAATTTTTAAAGGGGAAATTTCACAAGTATGGCTTAATAGAAAAGATTGAGCTACTAGCAATGATAAAACAAGATTTCAATAAAATTTCTGGTACATCGAATTAAGTTACCTGAGAGTAAATTCCACCAATCATTTCCATAAATAAATAAATACATAAATTAGGAACCAGTGGCAGGAAGTGTTTTTCCAAAACGCTTAAGTCCTAAGAAAAAAGAATCAGAAAAAAAATAATTTTCTTCTCAAAGATAAAAGATTTAATGAGTTACTAATCCCCTCAGTAAAGTTCCTTTGGTAACTGCCCCTATTCTAAGCCACACTGATTTTGCTAGGAGCTTTTGTTGTTAAGAGATGCTGTTTTATTATGTTAACCTACACACAAAAGCAATGTAACAAAACAGCAAAATATGCTTCTGATTTTGTTATGCTACCAACCTATACTTATCCAGAAATTGTAACTGCCAAGCGTCTTTTATCTAATGCAGACTTCATCTTTCACCACCCACCCTTCGCCACATGAAGTAACAACGTCATTAGGAGTGGAAAACTCTGTGGGAATAAAAACCTGAGCCCTGGAAAAAAATACTAAATGGGAATCTGCCTCCAGCTCTGCAGATTTTCGAGTTTATCCTGGCCTCTTGGGTCTGGAAGCTAGACTTTTGTGCCCAGAATAAGCGTGGATGAGGAAGACAATCTCAAATCTCACCCCGAGGGCTAGGAACAGAACACACAGCCTACAGTCCTCTAAAGAGGTTTGAGGACGCCCGCTACAGAGAATCCTTTCTTATTGGCCATTGGTGATGTCATGCCCATGTCTCCAGGGCCCAGGAAATGCACCATGACTAATGGAGTACCTCATTTGTGAATACACATTCCATCTCAGAGGAGCAGCAACTGGCAGAGTTTCAAGGCAATGAAGGCCCAGAGAATGCCAGTCAGCCATGCACAGAGGGCCTTTAGTAGTCCTGAAATAGACTGCTCTTGTTCACATCCTCAGAAACCCCTTCAGCAAATGCCTGTATGCCTGGGCCCTGGACTACTGCAGGACAGTCACCCTCAAACTAGTTAAAAATTACTCGCTTTAAGGAAAGAAAAGTGGTCACTGTAATGGGTCACATATCCTTCCAGATTCTAACATATTAAGGCAAGGGTTGACAAACTTTTTCTGTGAAGGACAAGATCATACAAATTTGAGGCTTTGCAAGCCATTCGGTCTCTACTGAGACTACTCATTTCTGTCTTGCAGTATAGAAGCAAGACCTAAACAATGAAGTACAGATGCATTACAACAACACTTGATTTTACAAAAACAGGCAGCAGGCTGGCTTTGGCCAACGGGCTGGAGTTTGCTAACTTCTGTATTAAAGGGTGAATCACCCCTTCCTTTGCCACTTATCCATGCCAAAGGACTCTCAAATAAGAGTGCAGTTGCCAGGAAAGGATGTGAAGGAGTTTTCACGATAGACCTGTGATGGTTATTCCATGTAGATAGTTTACAGAGGTTGTCTAACCCATGGTTTCCTACTGTGGGTTCTGAAGTCAAATGGCTGGGGTACAAATTCTGACTCTGTCACCTCTGAATTTAAGGATTTGGACAAGTTACTTTATTTCTCTGAACCTTGGTTTCTTCATCTGCAAAAGGAGGTCCCAAATTATTCTTACTTGGGTAAATATGAAACTTCAATTAGATAATATTTGAACAAAGCTTATTAGCATAGTGTGTAGTACTCAATAATTATCTGCCATTATTGCTAGGTTTAAAGTTTAAAAATGACCATAATTACTACCCCTGATTCCAACAGCCCAAAGTGAAGAGGCACAAGATCACCAGAAATAAAGGGCATTGTGAATTTCTTTCCAACTTTATTCCTTTCTAATACTTTCATCATCTTTAGGAGCTGCATAGAATTCCACATGGAATGCACTAAAATTCCTATTGCTTAACTTTTGCTTAATATCTTTAGCCATTATTAATAATAGTATGATAAATGTCCTTAAATATATACCTTTGAACACCTGTTCAATTTTGTTCCTTGGGCAAAAAAGATATGCACATTTTAAAGAACTTGTAACTATTCTGCCATTTGGCTCTCCAAGAAGGTTGTACCAATTTCTGTTTCAACCAGCACTGAGAGGGTCTGTTCCCTAACATTCCTGACAACACTACAAACATTTTGTTTTAACACTGGAAAAACTGAGACTCACAGAGGTTAAATCACTTGCTCAATTTTAATAAGAAATGCTTAATGTTTCCTTTGGCCTACAACTTTATATAAAACATTTTATAATTATTTTGATAATGGTCAATTTTTCCAGAACCCATATGATTGGCAATTATTATTATTAACAATTCCATTTTATGATTGGGAAAGCTGGAGCTCAGAAGTTTACTTAAGATAGCCAAAGTTCTCCAGATAAGGCAAAGAATAGAGAGGAGCATGATCAAGCTAGAAATAAACTTCACCCTATTACAGGGCCATGCAAGGCTCACCCATAATATCTCAGACAAAATTTAATTTCCAAACAACAGAGAAATATACTGCCTTCTCAGGAACTGATTTAATTTTTCTTTCTTTTGGCAATTAGCTAATCCAAACAGATCTCTCTCTCTCTCTCTCTCTCTCTCTCTCTCTCTTTTTTTTTTCTGTGAAACTAAGTAAGCCTATAAACCAAATGGCTTCTTCCCAGAGGAAAAAACTTGAAACCCTGAGCTTTTGACATGAAAACCACAGATCTAAAACATATTTTATTCACTCTGTCCTATCCTCTTGCTTTATTTTCAACACTTATCACAATTTGAAATATATTATTTATTTATTTGTAACAGTGAAGTTCCATGAGGGCAGGAACTTACTTAGTCTTGTTTACTATCTTTTCAGTACCTAGAACAGTTACTGGCACAGAGCAAGTGATTTTTAAATATTTATTAAATAGATGAATCCTCCCACATGCCATTGATGTATTTTTCTAGCTGTACAACCTCCAAGACAAGCAGGCTTTGGCATGTATTCTCTATTAATAAGAGTTGCTATTTCCTATTTACAACATTGCAAAACAAACCAGCTTCCTAATGGAGAAGAGCAGGCTGCTTCTCACAGCATCAGAGTTCTAGCCAGTTATAGCCCAAACAAACCTCCATTATAAGTTGAACCACACCACACGCTGGCACATGTCAGCATACCCTGATTTCCCACCTTATCCTTTCAACCAGGATATTCAGCCACTGTTTGCCCTTGTGAGTACGTGTACTGGTTTTATGTACTGGGTTTGTTTGACTCTAGAAGAATCTCCCAAGTGGGTCAATAATTAGGTTGAATTTTGAAGACAAATATACCACCTGTTCACTGTTTTTATAAAAGATGTTTTATTAAAGATATAATAAACATGGTAGTTAGCCAACTACCTAGCACCATTCTGTCCCAAATGAATGATCTAGTTCTATGTAGCCAGATATGGTATCCACTGGCCATAGGTGATTATTCAAGTTAATCCCAAAAACTCAGGTCCTCAGTTGCACTAGTTTCAAATGCTCAATAATTGCCACATGTGCCTAGCAGCTACTGTATTGGAAACACATACAGACGATTTCCATCACTAAAGAAAGTTCTATTGAACAATATGGGACCTAGTCAAACATGGTAATCTCATTCACTTTGCCTGCAATTGATTTTTAAATGGGCATGTGACAGAATTCTGGTCAATAAAACGTGAAGTCTGTCAAGTAGCTTTGGGAAAGGTTTCCTTATTTCCACCCAAAAAAAAGAAAAAGAAAGAAAGAAAAATCCCCACAGGACTTCTTCTGTCTTTGCATAATATTTGTTTAGAATGTGATGGAAATGCTGCAGCCCTCCTGTGAACCTAACTGGAGTCAGTCTAAGAGCAAAGCCTACCCACTAAAGATGGCAGAGTAGAGCAACAGAAGGAATAGGACTTCTTAATGAAATCACTAAGCTATTAAATTGTTACCAACTCTGTATCCTCATTGTGTGAGATAACTAGATGACAGAAGTCCCTATTGTTAAAATCATTTAGTTCTTGAAGTTTTTGTAATATATATCCAGATGCAACCTAACTTATCCAGAGCTTTGTTTATATTGTTGTATTACTCTTTAATAAAAAGGTTTCAGTCCATCAATATACTGCTAAAAATCTGCAAGGGCACTCCACCATGATGTAGATCTCAAAGTTTGACTACAACACTGTAAATAATATTGCCTTTCACAGATCTGAGCATCTTAAAAATAACAGAGGGAGAAAGGAATTATTTACCCTACCACTTTCTCATCTGAAAAATTTAAGTTTAAAATGCAATGTGGAAAATATTTTACATTTGCAAACAAAATTTCAATAGTGAAAGCTCTATTTTTGATGAGTAACATAAAGAATTCCAGGGTAGGATTAGAAATTTCAGAGTTCTCAGAATTGGGAGGATCATCAAAGATCACCTAGTTCAGCTCTTTAATTTACAACTGAAGAAACTGAGGTCCACAGAAATATGGTTAACTGTGATAGATGGAACAATGGCCCTCCAGAGATGCCCAGGTCCCAATCCTCTGGACCTGTGAATATGTTATCTTACATGGCAAAAGGAATTTGGCATTTATGTTTAAATTAAGGTTCTGAGATGGGAAGATTACCTGGGATTATCCAGTGACCCCATTACAATTACAAGGGATCTTGTAAGAGGGAGGCAAGCAGGTAAAAGAAAGGAAAGGGAGATATAACAATGGAATAAGATATTGGAGTGATGTACTCTGGTGCTAGAAGGGGCCACAAGCCAATGAATTACAGTGACTTCCAGAATGTGGAAAAGGCAAAGAAATGTATTCTCCCCTGAAGCTTCCAGAAGGAAGGCAGCCCTACCAACACCTTGACTTTAAACTTCTCACCTCCAAAAATGTAAGTAGAATAAGTTGACGTTTTATGCCACTAAATGTGCAGTAATTTCTTATAGTAGCAATAGAAAATATAGTTAATTACCTTCCCAAAGTTAACCCAGCTTGGAATGGGAATGCCAGAACTCAAATCTTCTGACTCTAAATTGAGTTTTCCTCCTATCCAAAATTTCTATACATTACTTCCTTTTCCAGGCTGCTTTCTAAAATATGGGAAAATCTCAGTTCAATGCCTTTATAGTGTTATATGGAAAGACACCTGATTAACCACAATATGAGGCCATTGTGTAGTAGGTAAGAACATAACCTCCAGAGCCAGATGGACTGACTTTGAATCCCGCCTGGCTCTGCTGCCTATCAACTAACTTTAGGAATTCTGAGCATAAGAGCCATTCTGTGCCTCAGTTCCACCATCTATACCATTGGGCTAATAATATTACCTATTTTATAGGTTTATTATGATAATTAGGTAATATTTGTGAAGAACATAAGACATGGCCAGTACAAGGTAAACAGTATGTGTTTGTTATACCATTACAAACTTTTAGAAATCTGACCAACCTACAAACTGTCACATGTGAACCTGCTCCCAACAACAACAACAACAAAATTAAAGGCTATTAGATGACAAAGAATTTAACTCAAAGTCAAATTTTCAACTTAGGGTGTTTCTTACTAACTTTGATTTCTAAGTAACACAATTCAGATCTCTTTAGAATTTTTTGTATGTTTGGGCAAATTACATTTAAGCCAGACTACAAATAGATCAGCCAGATTACAAATAGGAAAAGTGTTTCATTTATACCATAAAACTGTTAGGGAATCAGTTTTTATAAATATATGACTGGGATTTTTAAAAACATGGACCATTCAAATGGTATTTGATTAACTAGTTCATTCAAATGACTGGGCCTCATTTTATAGAATAAGGTGAATGGAAGCCTTTGAGATCTCATATTTAGAATCCTCAATCACTCTTAAGGTAACTTAGGGCTCTGCCAAAAATTTCCCCAATTGGCAAGAAAGTAGCTAAATATGAGGATTTTTCTCCTCATAACATATTCTCATGTGTATGCTTATAAGTATTACTTTTTTGGCTTGGTTTCCATGTTAATGGAATGCAGCCACTCCCAAAGCATTAAAACCATTCACTGAAATTTGGACATGCTGGATTTTGGACGATTGAAAAAGATTCTTTAACAAGAGATGGGAAATAAGGACATTTACTTGAATCACTGAAATATTCACAGGCAGCACAAGCCTATAATAATAAGAAATAAGAACGAAAATGTAAACTCCATGAGGGTAGCACCTATGCCTATCCTGTCCCCATTATGACCCTGACTTTAGCACAATCGGATTGCCAAAAGCTGTACTTTCTGATATGTTCTGGATTGTAGAGAGAAGAAAATATTAGTAATGTGAGGTGTCTATTTGCAAAGTCAATGGTACAAGTAGAATCTATAACGAAATCTTGCTGAACTCAGAATGAAACTACTCCCTTAAAAGAGCTGATTTTTTCTTCATTAATTTAAATACCACCATAGAGAAAACTTGGTACTAGAATAGAGCCAAACACACAGGCATTCCACTATATTTGAATACTGTATACTGAATGATTTTATTCATCTTAAATTTAGCCATAACTGAGCTGAAAAAGAAGGTGGAATAGGTAACTTGATGATTTAAAATTCTTTAGACCAGGGGTGCCTAGGGGACTTAGTGGGTTAAGAATCTGCCTTCAGTTTAGGTTGTGATCCCAGGGTCCTGAGATCAAGCCTCTCTTGGAGCCCCAAATCGAGCTCCCTGCTCCTCGGGGGAGTCTGCTTCTTCCTCTGCCTCTCTCTCTCTCTCTCTCTCTCTCTCAATTTCTCTCTCATAAATAAAGAAAGAAAACCCTCAACACAAAATAAAATAAAATTCTTTAGATCTATCACAAATATATAAAAAGAGAGTCATCTTCATCAAAATTTAAAGCTTGTGCTCTGCAAAAAACCATGTTAAGGGGATTTTAAAAACCAATTTACAGTCTGGGAGAAAATATTTGTAAACCACATATCCAACAATGGACTCATGTCCAGGCTTATGAAGAGAACTCTCAAAACTCAACATTTAGGGACTCCTGGGTGGCTCAGCGGTTGACGGTCTGCCTTTGTCTCAGGTTGTAATCCTGGCGTCTCAGGATCAAGTCCCACATAGGGCTCTCTGCATGGAGCCTGCTATAGCCTCTGCCTGTATCTCTGCCTCTCTCTGGGTCTCTCATGAATAAATAAATAAAATATATATTTAAAAAAACCCTCAACATTTAAAAAACAAACAATCCAATTAGGAAGTGAACACAAAGATATGCATGGACATTTCACCAAGGAAGACACACAGATGGCAAGTAAGCACATGAAAAGACCTTCAGTATCATTAGCCATTAGGAAAATGTAAATTAAAATGACAATGAAATATCACTACGTAACTATCATAGGTGCTAAAATAAAAATTAGTGATAATATCAAATGCTGAAGAGGATGCAAAAATTAGATCACTCTCATACATTGGTGATGGGAATGTAAAATGGAATAGTCACTCTGAAAATAGTCTGACGGTACCTTTCAAAAACAAAAATACATTTATCACACAAGCCAGAACTGCACTTAGGCTTAGATCCCAGAGAAATGAAAACTTATTTTCATTTAGAGACTTGTACAGGAATGCTCATAGCAGCTTTATTCATAAAAGCCCCAAACTGGAAACTCTCCAGATATCCTTACAAGGATGTGGTACTCCATACCACAGAATATTACTCAGCAATAAAAAGGAATGAATTGTATATCCATACAACAACCTGGATGAACCATAAGGAAATTATGCTGAATAATTTGAATAATGCCCCCTGGACATTTCTTTGCACCTTCCTGTGAATCTATAATTATTATAAAATTTCAAAAAATTTTAAATCTTCTTACAACAAATCATTAAGATTTAAGAATGTTGTAAATGTTGTATCCTTTTGAAGGTAATCTATGTGATTTTAAGTCCCTAGGTTCCATTTTTAAATTTTTTTAAGTATACATGATTTCTCCCACACGGGACATTCATGTTTATTTTATTTTATTTTTTAAATTTTTTTTTAAAATTTTTATTTATTTATTTATTTATTTATTTATTTATTTATTTATTTATGATAGTCGCACAGAGAGAGAGAGAGAGAGGCAGAGACACAGGCAGAGGGAGAAGCAGGCTCCATGCACCGGGAGCCCAACGTGGGATCCGATCCCGGGTCTCCAGGATCGCGCCCTGGGCCAAAGGCAGGCGCCAAACCACTGCGCCACCCAGGGATCCCTATTTTATTTTTTTAAAAGATCTTATTTATTTATTCATGAGAGACACAGAGAGAGAGAGAGACAGAGACAGAGACACAGGCAGAGAGAGAAGCAGGCTCCATGCAGGGAGCCCGATGTGGAACTCAATCCTGTGACTCCAGCCCATGCCCTGGGCTGAACGCAGGAACTAAACCAGTGAGCCACCCAAGTGTCCCAAATGATTTTTTTTTAAGATTTTATTTATTTATTCATGAGAGACACAGAGAGAGAATCAGAGACATAGGCAGAAGAAGAAGCAAGCTCATGCGGGGAGCCTGATACAGGACTCGATCCCAGAATCCCGGGATCACAACTTGAGTCAAAGGCAGATGCTCATCCGCTGAGCCACCCAGGTGTCCCCATTCATCTTTAAATAATAAAATATTTTCCTCCATTCTCAAACTCAAAAATATATTTGGGTAAATATTCTCTGGTTTCCAACCAGACAAATCCTTGAGTTGAAATACATAGGAAAAATATTTCAGATATAACCCAAAACAAATATAAGCAGGTGGAATATTTGCATTTCCAGGTTAGGAAGAATTTAAGGATCTTCCAGTTCAAATTCCCACCAACATAAAAATCCTTTCTGTAACATCTCTGACTGATCTAACCTTTGTTTGAACAGATACCATGATAAAGTAATGGACATTAATTGTTTTACCCACCCACCACATTCCCTTCTGACAAAAGCATCCCTCTTTCTTCTGTGAACTGCTTTTCTCAACTGTGGTTCTACCTAGAGCCAACTTTTCCCCATACCCTAGTTCAGTTCAGAGAAGGCACCTGAATCACACTGAGTGTCCTGACCATTAGCCATGGTTGATTTGTCCAGAGATGGACACCTGACCCAAACTGGACCAGAGCCTTTCCCCCAAAATTTTTCTCACTAATGTGATAAAGTTTCTCAGCAGTATTGTGAGATATGAAATGCAGCACTCTTAGCAGCCATGTTTCCTATGATGTACATGCAAGAGAGTCTGCAGAAAAAGAAAATAAATTCAATATCCTGAAGAGGAGATGATAGAAAGAGAAATCATGCCAGCTGCATTTAGGTCTCTGGTTCTAGTTGTTTCTGAATCCCATTAAGATGTCTGCCCTTCCCACAGTTTGTCTGGTCAATCCTTTTTTGTTCACATGAAATATTCCTAATATTTTTCTAATAATTTTCTTTTTTACCAAGCTAGTACAAGTCAAATTTCTACCACATGCAACCAAAAGAATCCTAATAAAAATGGGCTCTAATTGTTAGAATGTTCTTCAAGTTGAAACACTTAAGTAAGCTTCCCTGGACGTTCTACCTATTGCCATACATCCATATCAAGTCCCACCTCTTTTTCAAATATGCAAAGATTGTGATTACATAACCTGTTGTGAACATCCACTACTTTTTGACTGTATGGCATACATTTCCCTACTATTTTAATAACAACACCCCAGTTCTTTGGGGAAAATTACCTCTACCCTATTGAATGTAGTCCAGTAGGACTGTGAGTCAAGTGTCCTGTCTTCCTTGACAGAGGAGCATATGGCCCAAGCTAGACTCCCTAGTCTTGAATCTTGACAGAAATGCTGAAAGTTGCTAGAGCATGATCACTCTGGCAGTGAAGCCATGAAGAATATGACCACCAGGGTTGTAGAAACCTCTTGAGCTGCTCTGGCCCCTATCCTTTCTAAGCTTGATTTTTTCAACCTTCCCTGACTATGTACGCTGCTTGATACTCTTCCAATCGGGTATGTTATTGGTTAAATTTTTTTTTTTTTTTTTTTTTTGTTATTGGTTAAATTAACTAGTTTATGCAATCAAAGGGTTCTAACTTAAACATACTCCAAAAGTTCTTTTTTAGGCTAAGTAATTCGTTTGTTGAATTGTACTAATTCATGTGACTTGACTTCTAATCTCTAATCTGATTGATCCCTCCTAAGTAAATTCATTTATCAAAATCTTTCTGAATAGCCAAACAAAAGGTGGTCTCCCAGAAGAGAGATAAGAATAATATGTCCATCTTTGAACTGGACATGTGCTTATGTGAATGTAGCTACAAAGCCCATGACACGATAAAACTGAGGGAGGATTTTTAGTTTATAGGCAACTATAATTCAGTCTTCTTCATGTTAACTTCTATAAAATTAAATATTTCCTGCCCTAAAATATATAGTTGACTTTTTAAAGTCTAAGTAACATTTCAGTATGTTGGATTTATGTTGTTCATTTCAGTTCAGTCTGCAAAGGTTTACTATAACCAGTGTTCTGATATGGCTATCACCAACTTTAGAAAAAAATTCAAATAGAGACTAAGTTTTATTCTCTGACAATGTAAGACTATCCTCATCTGACAAAGGAATGAACTAAGAATAATCCTGATTACCAGTCTTTACTAAAGGAATTTAAGAATTCTATATTTGCATATTTGAGTTATATAAAAGCACTAGCTAATTAAACTTTTATAAAAGGACCTCCAGGCCATTGATACTCAAACAAATAAAACTAGACTTTTCTTAAGGGATGAAGAAACAAAATTAGGCAAATAGAAGTAAAACACATACATACGCAATCAGGCACACAGACCAGGTATTGAAAATCAGTAGATCACAAAGCCTTATTTGTTAACTCTCAATCATTTGTAACTGCAATGCACTCCTCTCTGCAGGAATTCCCTTGGGAAGTGAAGTGAAGCTGCCGCTGTTTCACCCTTTCTAATTTTATTTTCAAGATCCCACTTCAGGTCAGAAACTATCTCAAGGCTTTAGTAAGGGAATCAATTCTCACACAAAGAGAGTTTGGATAGACTGGCTAAAGAAAAATCACTGGACATTTTGTTTGAATTTCTAAGAACTTTTCCATTTTAATTCTCTAGGGTATACTATGTAATGAGAAGTTTGAGGAGCAAGTACCACTGTAAAGCAATAGAGGGGGATGATGCCTAAGAGGACAGGCTGGCTGCCCAGTCTATCTCCAACAGTGGTTTTCATTTTGGTGAGTTTTTCTTCATCCACAATCTGAATCACAGCTAATCAGTCTGAAGCAAGCCTTAAACATAGCAAGACTGGGACTATATACTAAGAGGAGAGCCACATTAAACAAGTTCACAGGGGCTGAGGTATAAAATCAGAATACTGATCTATTAATCTTCTGAGAGAAATTCAATTACTGCATAGACCAGAACACTTGAGTCAGCCAGACTAGCATATTTCTCCCTTCAAGGCAGCCACTTTGGACCTGAGAGTGACCTCCAGGAGCCGAGAGCAGTACCCAACTCTTGCTTGCGTTGATAGCAAGAAAACAGGACTTCAGTCCTATAGCTGCAAGGAAATGAATTCTGCTAATAACCAGAATGAGCTTGAAAAAAGACCCTGACCTCCAAATGAGAATGTTGCCAGGGGGAGGGGCAAGATGGCGGAGGAGCAGGGTCTCCAAGTCACCTGTCCTCAACAAATTACCTAGAAAACCATCCAAACATCCTGAAAATCTACGAATTCGGCCTGAGATTCAAAGAGAGACCAGCTGGAACGCTACAGTGAGAAGAGTTCGCGCTTCTATCAAGGTAGGAAGACGGGGAAAAAGAAATAAAGACACAAAAGGCCTCCAAGGGGGAGGGGCCCCGCGAGGAGCCGGGCTGAGGCCGGGGTGAGTGTCCCCAGGACAGGAGAGCCCCGTCCCGGAGGAGCAGGAGCTGCACCAACCTTCCCGGGGGAAAGGCCTCCCGGGGAATTGGAGCAGGATCCCCAGAAAGGCGGGGATGCCCTCGGGCTCCCTGGGACACTAACAGGCACCTGCGCCCCGGGAGATGCGCCGAGCTCCCTAAGGGCTGCAGCGCTCGGCGGGACCCGGAGCAGCTCGGAGGGGCTCGGGGGCGGCTCCGCGGAGGGGGCTGCGCGGCTCCGGGAACAGCTCAGCGGCGGCGGCTCGGGCAGAGGAAGAAGCTCCGCGGAGGGGGCGGCGCGGCTCCGGGAACAGCTCGGAGGGGCTCGGGCGGCGGCTCCGCGGAGGGGGCTGCGCGGCTCCAGGAACAGCTCAGCGGCGGCGGCTCGGGCAGAGGAAGAAGCTCCGCGGAGGGGGCGGCGCGGCTCCGGAAACAGCTCGGAGGGGCTCGGGCCGCGGCTCCGCGGAGGGGGCTGCACCGCCGGGAGCGCGAATCCAACAGCGCAGGCCCCGGAGCACAGGGCGACGGGACACAGCCCAGGATCCGGCCTCCCCCAGGACAGGCAGAGGCCGGGAGGGCCCAGGACAGCGAGGACGCTCCTGCCGGGAGCTGAGCAGATCAGCGGCCCCGCCCGGGAGCCCCCAGGCCCTGCAGACGGAGAGCCCCGGAGCTACTGCGGGAGCTGACTCCAGGGTCCCAGAGCTGCGCCCGCTACCGTGGCTTCCTCCCGGGGCCTCACGGGGTGAACAACCCCCACTGAGCCCTGCACCAGGCAGGGGCAGAGCAGCTCCCCCAAGTGCTAACACTTGAGAATCAGCACAGCAGGCCCCTCCCCCAGAAGACCAGCGAGACGGACCAGTTCCAAGGGAAGTCAAGGGACTTAAAGTATACAGAATCGGAAGATACTCCCCCGTGGTTTTTTTTGTTTTGTTTTGTTTTTGTTTTTGTTTTTGTTTTTGTTTTGTTTTGTTTTGTGCTTTTTTTTTCTTTCTTCTTGATTTCCGATTGCTTCCCCCACCCCACCCCACCCCTTTTTTCTTCTTTTTTCTCCTTTCTTTCTCTTTCTCTTTTTCTTCTCTTTCCCCCCTTTTTTTGTTCTTATTTCTCTTTTTTCTTTTTCTCTTTTCTTTCCTTCTCTCTCTTTTTCTCCTTTTCCCAATACAACTTGTTTTTGGCCACTCTGCACTGAGCAAAATGACTAGAAGGAAAACCTCACCTCAAGAAAAAGAATCAGGAACAGCCCTCTCTCCCACAGGGTTACAAAATCTGGATTACAATTCAATGTCAGAAAGCCAATTCAGAAGCACTATTATACAGCTACTGGTGGCTCTAGAAAAAACCATAAAGGACTCAAGAGACTTCATGACTGCAGAATTTAGATCCAATCAGGCAGAAATTAAAAATCAATTAAATGAGATGCAATCCAAGCTAGAAGTCCTAACGACGAGGGTTAACGAGGTGGAAGAACGAGTGAGTGACATAGAAGACAAGTTGATGGCAAAGAGGGAAACTGAGGAAAAAAGAGACAGGCAATTAAAAGACCCTGAGGATAGATTAAGGGAAATAAATGACAGCCTGAGGAAGAAAAACCTACCTTTAATTGGGGTTCCCGAGGGCGCCGAAAGGGACAGAGGGCCAGAATACGTATTTGAACAAATCCTAGCTGAAAACTTTCCGAATCTGGGAAGGGAAACAGGCATTCAGATCCAGGAAATAGAGAGATCCCCCCCTAAAATCAACAAAAATCATTCAACACCTCGACATTTAATAGTGAAGCTTGCAAATTCCAAAGATAAGGAGAAGATCCTTAAAGCAGCAAGAGAAAAAAAGTCCCTGACTTTTATGGGGAGGAATATTAGGGTAACCGCAGACCTCTCCACAGAGACCTGGCAGGCCAGAAAGGGCTGGCAGGATATATTCAGGGTCCTAAATGAAAAAAACATGCAACCAAGAATACTTTATCCAGCAAGGCTTTCATTCAAAATGGAAGGAGAGATAAAGAGCTTCCAAGACAGGCAGGAACTGAAAGAATATGTGACCTCCAAACCAGCTCTGCAAGAAATTTTAAGGGGGACTCTTAAAATTCCCCTTTAAGAAGAAGTTCAGTGGAACAATCCACAAAAACAAGGACTGAATAGATATGATGACACTAAACTCTTATCTATCAATAGTAACTCTGAACGTGAACGGGCTTAATGACCCCATCAAAAGGCGCAGGGTTTCAGACTGGATAAAAAAGCAGGACCCATCTATTTGCTGTCTACAAGAGACTCATTTTAGACAGAAGGACACCTACAACCTGAAAATAAAAGGTTGGAGAACCATTTACCATTCAAATGGTCCTCAAAAGAAAGCAGGGGTTGCCATCCTTATATCAGATAAATTAAAATTTACCCCGAAGACTATAGTGAGAGATGAAGAGGGACACTATCTCATACTCAAAGGATCTATCCAACAAGAGGACTTAACAATCCTCAATATATATGCCCCAAATGTGGGAGCTGCCAAATATTTAAACCAATTAATAACCAAACTGAAGAAATACTTTGATAATAATACACTTATACTTGGTGACTTCAATCTAGCTCTCTCTATACTAGATAGGTCTTCCAAGCACAACATATCCAAAGAAACGAGAGCTTTAAATGATACACTGGACCAGATGGATTTCACAGATATCTACAGAACTTTACATCCAAACTCAACTGAATACACATTCTTCTCAAGTGCACATGGAACTTTCTCCAGAATAGACCACATACTGGGTCACAAATCGGGTCTGAACCGATACCAAAAGATCGGGATAGTCCCCTGTATATTCTCCGACCATAATGCTTTGAAATTAGAACTCAATCACAACAAGAAGTTTGGAAGGACCACAAACACGTGGAGGTTAAGGACCATCCTGCTAAAAGATGAAAAGGTCAACCAGGAAATTAAGGAAGAATTAAAAAGATTCATGGAAACTAATGAGAATGAAGATACAACCCTTCAAAATCTTTGGGATGCAGCAAAAGCAGTCCTGAGGGGGAAATACATCGCAATACAAGCATCCATTCAAAAACTGGAAAGAACTCAAATTCAAAAGCTCACCTTACACATAAAGGAACTAGAGAAAAAGCAACAAATAGACCCCACCCCCAGCAGAAGAAGACAGTTAATTAAAATTCGAGCAGAACTAAACGATATCGAGACCAAAAGAACTGTGGAACAGATCAACAGAACCAGGAGTTGGTTCTTTGAAAGAATTAATAAGATAGATAAACCATTAGCCAACCTTATTAAAAAGAAGAGAGAGAAGACTCAAATTAATAAAATCATGAATGAGAAAGGAGAGATCACTACCAACACCAAGGAAATACAAACGATTTTTAAAACATATTATGAACAGCTGTACGCCAATAAATTAGGAAATCTAGAAGAAATGGACGCATTCCTGGAAAGCCACAAACTACCAAAACTGAAGCAGGAAGAAATAGAAAACCTGAACAGGCCAATAACCAGGGAGGAAATTGAAGCAGTCATCAAAAACCTCCCAAGACACAAGAGTCCAGGGCCAGATGGCTTCCCAGGGGAATTCTATCAAACGTTTAAAGAAGAAATCATACCTATTCTACTAAAGCTGTTTGGAAAGATAGAAAGAGATGGAGTACTTCCAAATTCGTTCTATGAGGCCAGCATCACCTTAATTCTGAAACCAGACAAAGACCCCACCAAAAAGGAGAATTACAGACCAATATCCCTGATGAACATGGATGCAAAAATTCTCAATAAGATACTAGCTAATAGGATCCAACAACACATTAAGAAAATTATTCACCATGACCAAGTAGGATTTATCCCTGGGACACAAGGCTGGTTCAACACTCGTAAAACCATCAATGTGATTCATCATATCAGCAAGAGAAAAACCAAGAACCATATGATCCTCTCATTAGATGCAGAGAAAGCATTTGACAAAATACAGCATCCATTCCTGATCAAAACCCTTCAGAGTGTTGGGATAGAGGGAACTTTCCTCGACATCTTAAAAGCCATTTACGAAAATCCCACAGCAAATATCATTCTCAATGGGGAAGCACTGGGAGCCTTTCCCCTAAGATCAGGAACAAGACAGGGATGTCCACTCTCACCACTGCTGTTCAACATAGTTCTGGAAGTCCTCACCTCAGCAATCCAACAACAAAAAGACATTAAAGGCATTCAAATTGGCAAAGAAGAAGTCAAACTCTCCCTCTTCGCCGATGACATGATACTCTACATAGAAAACCCAAAAGCCTCCACCCCAAGATTGCTAGAACTCATACAGCAATTTGGTAGCGTGGCAGGATACAAAATCAATGCCCAGAAATCAATGGCATTTCTATACACTAACAATGAGACTGAAGAAAGAGAAATGAAGGAGTCAATCCCATTTACAATTGCACCCAAAAGCATAAGATACCTAGGAATAAACCTAACCAAAGAGGTAAAAGATCTATACCCTAAAAACTATAGAACACTTCTGAAAGAAATTGAGGAAGACACAAAGAGATGGAAAAATATTCCATGCTCATGGATTGGCAGAATTAATATTGTAAAAATGTCAATGTTAACCAGCGCAATTTACACGTTTAATGCAATCCCTATCAAAATACCATGGACTTTCTTCAGAGAGCTAGAACAAATTATTTTAAGATTTGTGTAGAATCAGAAAAGACCCCGAATAGCCAGGGGAATTTTAAAAAAGAAAACCATATCTGGGGGCATCACAATGCCAGATTTCAGGTTGTACTACAAAGCTGTGGTCATCAAGACAGTGTGGTACTGGCACAAAAACAGACACATAGATCAATGGAACAGAATAGAGAACCCAGAAGTGGACCCTGAAATGTATGGTCATCTAATATTCGATAAAGGAGGAAAGACTATCCATTGGAAGAAAGACAGTCTCTTCAATAAATGGTGCTGGGAAAATTGGACATCCACATGCAGAAGAATGAAACTGGACCACTCTCTTTCACCATACACAAAGATAAACTCAAAATGGATGAGAGATCTAAATGTGAGACAAGAGTCCATCAAAATCATAGAAGAGAACACAGGCAACACCCTTTTTGAGCTTGGCCACAGTAACTTCTTGCAAGATACATCCACAAAGGCAAAAGAAACAAAAGCAAAAATGAACTATTGGGACTTCATCAAGATAAGAAGCTTTTGCACAGCAAAGGATACAGTCAACAAAACTAAAAGACAACCTACAGAATGGGAGAAGATATTTGCAAATGACATATCAGATAAAGGGCTAGTTTCCAAAATCTATAAAGAACTTATTAAACTCAACACCAAAGAAGCAAACAATCCAATCATGAAATGGGCAAAAGACATGAAGAGAAATCTCACAGAGGAAGACATAGACATGGCCAACTTGCACATGAGAAAATGCTCTGCATCACTTGCCATCAGGGAAATACAAATCAAAACCACAATGAGATACCACCTTACACCAGTGAGAATGGGGAAAATTAACAAGGCAGGAAACAACAAATGTTGGAGAGGATGCGGAGAAAAGGGAACCCTCTTACACTGTTGGTGGGAATGTGAACTGGTGCAGCCACTCTGGAAAACTGTGTGGAGGTTCCTCAAAGAGTTAAAAATAGACCTGCCCTACGACCCAGCAATTGCACTGTTGGGGATTTACCCCAAAGATTCAGATGCAATGAAACGTCAGGACACCTGCACCCCGATGTTTCTAGCAGCAATGTCCACAATAGCCAAACTGTGGAAGGAGCCTCGGTGTCCATCGAAAGATGAATGGATAAAGAAGATGTGGTTTATGTATACAATGGAATATTACTCAGCCATTAGAAACGACAAATACCCACCATTTGCTTCTACGTGGATGGAACTGGAGGGTATTATGCTGAGTGCAATAAGTCAATCGGAGAAGGACAAACAGTGTATGTTCTCATTCATTTGGGGAATATAAATAATAGTGAAAGGGAATATAAAGGAAGGGAAAAGAAATGTTGGGAAATATCAGGAAGGGAGACAGAACATAAAGACTCCTAACTCGGGGAAACGAACTAAGGGTGGTGGAAGGGGAGGAGGGCGGGTGTTGGAGGGGAATGGGTGACGGGCACTGAGGTGGACACTTGACGGTATGAGCTTTGGTGTTTTTCTGTATGTTGGTAAATTGAACACCAATAAAAATTAATAAAAAAAATAATAATAAAAAAAATAAAAAAATAAAATAAAACACGGCCTGATCTAACAGCCAAAAAAAAAAAAAGAGAATGTTGCCAGCCAATACCTTGATTTCAGCTTAGAGAACTCAGCCAGGCTGTCCTGGATTTTTGGCCTAGAGAACTGTGAGCTAATAAATAGGTTGTTTTAAACTGCCAAATTTGTTACACAGCAATAGAAAACAAATATACCTATACACCAGTGAGTCTTAAAGTGTAGTTCCCCAACCAGAATCAGAATTATCCAGGAACTTGTTAGAAATGTAAATTATTGGGCCCTAAGAATTTGGAGGGTAAGACCTAGTAATCCATATTTTAATAAGCTCTCTAGCTACTTCAGAAGTGCACTAAAGTTTGAAAATCACTGAAGTAGGATGGTCATGTAGGCACAGGCAACTTTTATCTTGTGATTTGACCTTGTCTGTGCTTCAACAGCTAAACAATATATTCTCTGATTGATACACTCTTTCTCTAGGATGAAAACATATGGTCTTGAGTTCTCCAGTCATCTTTTTTGCTTTGGCAACATACTCTAAGACAACTGTGTAAATATCCACTGGGATCCAATGCTTATTGATTCCTAGTTTAACACTAAGGAAAAATCTTACCCTCCTCATTAAATAAGGCATCTCATCATTGTTCCCCTATGGTGTCTACCCTGTACCTAATGGCTAACTCTCTAGATAAAGAATAATTTATTTAGGTCTCTACATATTGGCTGTGTGTTGCCACCCAAAATGCTCAGTTCTTACAACTCTGTCAGTTGCAGCCTGGAAGTGAGCATCTTGTCTCACTAGATAAAGAAAATCCATAAGACATAGTAGGAAGAGTCTTGGACAAGATGTCAAAAGACTGACGTTCCAGTTTAGTCATGGACTAGCTATATAATCTTACACAAGTCAGTTAAAATCTCAAAGCCTCTTTCCTTATCTATAAAACGATACGCTTAAAACAGATGATCTCTAAGGTCTCCAGCAGCTAAATCATTGTGTGGCTGTCACATTCCTAGTGCATTCCCTTTAGAAGCAAGACTGGTGAGTGCCCTGGATGATAAAAGAAAGATATAATGTAGTAGATGATATTGCAAGTGGCTTAGTTTATATAATATCTCACAAGAAGTGGAAAAGACTAGCTACCTTTCCATCTCTAGGAAGTTATCCTTGGGATTAAATAAAAATTAATTTCAATGACATGTTAAGTTTCAAAATTGAAAGGTTACCAAAACTAGGTTGAGAGTTTAAATTAAAATTATTCAATGCCACTTTAAAAGTAAGGGAATAACTTACTAAGAGCTGTATATTTAATGATATCTTTTTAAAAGATTTTATTTATTCATTTATTTGAGAAAGAGAGAGTGTGTGTATGAATGGGAAGAAGAGGGAGAGAATCTCAAACAAACTCTACCCTGTGCATGAAGTCCAATGCATGGCTTCATTTCACAACCCTGAGATCATGACCTGAGCTGAAATCAAGAGTTGGACACTTAATTGTGAGTCACCTATGTGCCCCATAAGAGCTGTATATTTAATATCAAATTCAATTCATGTGAGAATACAAATATACAGCAGGATCTATAAGCCCTTTATTAATGAGACTTGTACTTCTGTCAGATCAGTCTGAAAATTACAGAAAATATGCTGAAAAATTTTACTCTTGTGATCTGATTTCTCCTCACATTACCTTTTTTAAAGTTTATTTCTCTGAGTAAGAATCTAAGACAGAGATAGAGAAACAAGTAGGATTAAGCTTCTAAAGGAATGAAGTTTAATCTTTTAAAGGAAGAATCTGGGAGCAACCAACACCAGATGCATATTCTAACTTGTAAATACCACCATCTTTGTAAGATTTCAACATTTCTCTTGATAGTCGCTTGGTCCCAGGTATTCCACCAGCAATAAAAAGAACTTTCACTTTGAAGTTAAGATAAAGAATTTGTATAGGTTTTTCCAATTGGGTCATACAGTCATTCTAACATTCAATTCAATAAATATTTACTGATTATCTACCACACTCTCTAGGCTCTATGCTGGGAACCTGGGGATATGAGGAGGCATGGTATCTCTTAGAACTCAGGGGTCTTGGGCAGCCCCGGTGGCTCAGCGGTTTAGCGCCGCCTGCAGCCCAGGGCATGATCTGGAGACCCTGGATCAAGTCCCATGTCAGGCTCTCTGCATGGAGCCTGCTTCTCCCTCTGCCTGTGTCTCTGCCTCTCTCTCTCTCTCTCTCTCTCTGCATCTCTATGAATAAATAAATAAAACCTTAAAAAAAAAAAAAAGAACTCAGGGGTCTTATATCTGTGGGATAGCTGACTAATTAATGGCAATTCTATCAACAGATACAATGAAAATTCAAATCTAAATTTGATTGTAGATCAGAGAAAAGCACAACAATCAATTCTATTTAAGCCCCTAACAGATGATAGATTACCATCTCTATGTTTTAAAGTAACAGTTGAAAGCAACATATTCTTCCTGTCATGATGATATGACCATAAGCAGAATACTTCTTGGTACTTACGGTTCTCTGGGGATAAAAAGCACTAATGCATGTATATGCATTGTAATGCGCAACTGTCATTTATGTCTATTATTATGCAGTGCAGCTAACCATAGAAAATGGGCCCCTTTTCCTCTGTTCCTATAACTCAAGGCACTGTTTATTGAATAAATCCAACATTCATTTAGTAGAAATGTAATGAGTACTCTCTGTGTCCCAGCATTATGCTAGGCCCTGTGGAAATACAGATGGAGGGCATAGTCATGTCTCCATGGAATTTGCAGTCTAATAGAAGAAACAGTCTAATAGAATAAACAAGTCATTGGAATAGTATGTAAATCGTGCTTCAAGAGCACATAATTCTAATAGAGATGAGGGAGTGAACAGACTTTCTTAGTAGGGGAAATCAGGTGGGCTGAGGTGTGTACTTGATCTATGGCTACATTCAAGGGACTGGGTATAGCTGTTGGGGGAATACAAAAATCAGTAAGATGAAATTTCTACCCTGGTTTCAGTGGTAGATGGGGAGAGAAGTGAAAAAAATATTTCAGAGGCAGGTTGAGATGTGAGATAAGTGCTTATAGAAGTGGAAAGTGCTTTGGAAAAGCAGAGCCAGGAAGACTTTCTTTGCACAAGACACTGAATAAGGCTGGTATTTGAGTTGGTTCATTGGCTTATATTCTAGAATGTTCTATTTATACTAGTAGACATAAATGATTTCAGTTCTGAAGAGGTGCTTTTAGACTTTCTCTTATTTTAAAGCCTTGACAGAGAAACTGCAATAGGCAAGTATATTTTCTGCAGAAAGAATCCACCCAAACACCTTGACATTCTCATTCCACATATTTCACACATGGTATCTTTTATGTCTGGGAAAGTAGACTAGGAAATGATTCAAATACCCAAGGGCCTCAAAACATATATGTTGGAAAGTGTACCTAATTTCCAAAAAAGGTCAAATTGCAAAAGAATCCATTTTGATTGGAAAACAAGCTGTTCAGTTGTGGGTCTGGAACAGTTGCTGAAATTTAGGCAAAAAGGAAGTGAAAAGGCACCTCTGCTGTTGGAAAGTCCTTGTACAGTGTCATCTTCAGACCAGCAGCAATCTCACACTGACCAGAGTGTCACATGAAAACCAATTTGGGAGGCAGGGAGGTAGGCAGAGTTTGATACAGTTGTTCAAAGGAGTGAAACACTTCTGACTGCTGCTTCTGATCGTTGCCAACAGTGATTTAGCACTGGAAGACTTGAATACAAAATAATCCATAAAGAAGGAAAGTTATTTTGCTTAGTGTGAATTGTTTTCTGACATACATAAGAGTTAAATGGCTGCCCCAGAAAAATAATACGTACAACAATAGAACTGAGGAATGGAAGTGATCAATAAATTAGGCTACACTAACTAAAAGCTAAGTCTGAATATTTAAAAACTGATAAAAAGAATGATTATTTTTGGCTACTACAAGGAAAAAACAACATTATCATCAACCCAAAGAAACTGCATGGCTCAAAGACATAGATGTGTATAATTCAATCTCCATTTCATTATAGTTACACAGCCAAGTTATTCATGTCAGATCTAGCACCTGAGAAGCGACAAAGGAACACCAGGTTGAATTAAGAATGCCCATCAACATAAATACTGATAGTCATTGTGAAGATCCACTATGGGGATGTCTTGCTTTGACTTCACAGGTATCATTTCAATAACCGTTTTATAGATTCTTTTTCTGTTATCCTATGTATCATGGTGCCTTATTATGTTTATTACACTTCTAAATGACACCGAAGAATGGGCTTTGATGGAAGATGGGCTTCTAAGAACAGAGATTACCATCAAATTTCATGGCAGATTACATGATATTTAAGATCAACTATCTCATCCATCATCCAAAAAGAGGTTTACCTTTTAAAAATACAAGAAAGAAAAAAAATAAAAAAAAATAAAAATAAAAATAAAAATACAAGAAAGAAAGAAAGAAAGAAAGAAAGAAAGAAAGAAAGAAAGAAAAAAGTCTTTTAAATATCTAACTGGTTCCAATAGCCCCAGAAATGAGGCATTTTTTACTTTCCCCAGGCATATCCAATTCTCTTGGCAACCAAACTGATCGAAGCCAAACTGTACCAATTATCCCTACAAACCTGGGTGTGTGACACATTACCCAAAGTGCTCTGCCATTGCTCACACTAAAGCTCAGCCTGCATGCCTTGTAATTTGTGTTCAGGAAGCCCCAGTTCTAAGAGTTATCAGACTCCATTCCCATTTAGAGGAACACAGGGCACTGAGAATTACACAGCCAGCTACCGACAAATGACTGCTTGTGCTTTTTCCATTGCATCTTTTCTTCCAGCTCTCATGGAAACAAGCACTGCCACAACCTCTTGATGAGCCAGCAGAGCCCAGTCATCTGGCAGCCATGACTGGTCTCTGGCATCTGAGAAGAACATCAACGAAAGAAAATGAGAGGATAAAAAAAGAAGTGAACACAGACCATTCATTTCTTGCCCTCTTAAATTCTGCAGTTCCACTTGCCTGACTCTAAATTAATTTTGTCTTGAATGCTGTAGAAACTAATGTTAAAGCTCTATGCAGTTTTCAGACCTCTTTGCTATATGTCTAGTACAGGGCTCAGTAATGTTACTGCTGGCTTGAGTGCTTCATAAAGCTTATGACTCACTGACGTAATATTTTAAATAAGGATATATTTCTCATCGAAAATGACATTATGTGGGAAAATTTAACTCTGTCACCTGTTTGTCACGAGAGTTTGAGACAGTTACATATTCTCTTTCAACCATACCTTTATCTGATTATTAAAATGAAAGTAAGAAAACCTGTCTTTATTAACTGGGAGGTCTACTGATTATTCAAAATGAGCAAAAACTATTCACAAACTAAGTGACATCAGGATGTTAGTTCACTGTTTTACTTTAGGAAACACTCTTATAAGGCTTCAGAGAAAAGAGACGTCACACTTATGTGATACTCTGAGTTCTCTGCTAGTTATTTCAATGACCTTATGTAAACGCATTTGGTGTTCCCTATCAAAGCAAGATGTTAGCCTCTCAAATAAGATATATATACACACATATATACGTATGAGAAAAGTATCCTTACATGAAAGACAATATAGTGTAGTAGTTAAAAGCACAGATTGGAACTAAATTCTTCTACATATAAACTATGTGCTCTTAAGTAAATAAGTTACTTAACCTCCTTGCTTTTCAAGATAATATTATTGCTTCACATGGTTTTTAGAAGAATTACATGAGTTAGAACTCATAAAGTGCTTAGATTAGTGCCTAGAATGTAGGAAGCTTTAACATTATGGATGTTTGTGAACACTGTCAATCCAGGGACATTACCAAACCATAGTTCTTCACACCAAATTTTCATTGGCAGGCTTTTAGGCCAATTTTAGGCCAGGTTTAAATTTTTACCCTAAACCACATTGGACAAGTTTTGTATAAAAATTCTCACAATGCCCAGTGACTAGAATGAGTACAAAATAGGCACCTAATAAATATTTGTTGAATGAATGAATGGAAGATCCCCCCCACACCCACACACATATACCCTTTTCCTCCCCCCATACCCCAATCCATCCAGAGCCATAGCTGAGAAGAGCAGGCTATCCTACTTGAGGGACAGCTTTTCCTAGTTTGCCCACTGAGGTTATTGCCCTTTGGAGTCTCAGCTATAAGCAGGAAGCTCCCATTTACTCTTCTCCTGATCAGAACTAGCTTTGTCTCCTATCCTCTCAACTCTGAGTGTGTCAAGTGTCCATCAGAACCCAGACTCTACTTCACCAAAGATTGGCAGCTGCTCTCAGGGGAAAATCCTTCCAAATTTTCTTCTTCTGAGAAATGTTATTTTTTCAGCTATTTCTGGCCAACATTTACTTTTCTTTGTCTCTAGATGAACCTGCTTTAAAAAGACAAATTTTACACTTTAACCAGAATTCTTAGGTATAATGTACTCACCCACCATATTGCTAGATGTAGAATTCTCTACACTCATTTCTTTAAAATGGAAAGAATGGGTTATAAGAAAGTTAAGGTCTCTGAGGTTTGACATTACATCTTTACTCCTTGGAAGTTAGAGTTCTTTATTTTGTGTGTTCCTGATTAGAACACATTTATTATTACCTCATACATGAATAACACTAGCTATAGCCTATTGAATACTACAATGCACCATGCATTTTACATATATTATCCCTAATCATTACAGTAACTTTGCAAGAATTTATTAGCCTTATTTTAAAAGTGAAGAAACTGAAAGCCAGAGCATTTATGAAGCTTTTCTAATGATTCAAGGCAGTAAGAAGTTGTAGCAGATATATATTACGGCACCTGCCTACCCACATTCCTCTAAGGGATGTTATTTTACCTTGTTGAGGGGTAGCAGCCATGGTTTATACCATATACCCCCATATCCCTGCCAACAAAATGAAAGGTACTATATTGACCAAGAATTTGTTATATGTTGGGTCAATGCCCTCTGACCAACCTAAATGTTGATGTGGGCCAATCAGGTTCTCTCTTTTTCATATGAACTTTGCCAGTGGTGGGTTATCTCTAACAGTCAAAATTTCCTTTAAACATTTAAGTGTTGGGAAAAACAAAAAGTTGAGAAGTTCTAAGTGGTCAGTCTTGAAACAAGTGACAAAGGACTATATTTTTTCACCATTATTTAAATAAGAAAAATAGCCTAATTGGAAGTGCTGTACGTAAGAAACAATATAATAACTTCTCCTATAAAATTATTCTACTTCTTTATTAAATCTCAAGTATTTATGAGACCAGAGGAAACAGGAAAAAGGCCCACTGTTTGTTTAAAATGTCCCTGCGTGGTATCAGTTAACTTTAAAGCACTTGAACAATTTGACACAGTCACTGATTATACTAGGAGGAGCTCAAGTCAGTAATGTGTTCATTCCCTTTTAATCATACAAATTTATTCATTTATTCAACAACTATATTTGGTGAGTACCTACTGTGCTCTCAGAATTGTGCTAGGGGCTAGGAAATAACAGTGGTGAACAAAAAAGACTTGGTTCTTTACTTCATAGTATTTATATTCTAGCAGGAAAAAGACATCAAACAAATAGTTGCATAAATAATTACTTGCTGTAGCAAAAAAAATGCTATGAAAAGGGAAATAAGATATCTAGTAGAAGGACCAGAGAATGAGAAACTAGCACAGAAATGTATTACATACAGATAAATCTCACTCATTATAGGTACAAAATTTTAAATAAAATATTAGCAAATAATCCATCTTGCAGCACCTTGAAAGAATAATCACCATGACAAATGGAGTTCATATAGGAATATAAGGATAGCTCAGTATTAAGAAATCTGTTAATATAATTTACCATATTAAAACATCATAGAGATAAATCATATTGTCACCTCTATATATGATAAAAGGCATTTTATAAAATTCACCAAATTCTTGATTAAAATAAGAATATATATTTTTATTGACTGCTTACTACATTCCAGGTACTTTTTGAAGCACTTTATGAGTTTTAACTCATCTAATACTTTCAGAAACCCTATGAGGCAATAATATTATGGCCAAATCATACAAGGCCTAATAGGCCTTACTGAAGATTTTGGATGCTATCATAAGAACAAGGAGAAGTTGCTGAAAGGGTCAAGCAGAAGCATGATGTAATCAGATTTGTATTTTATGAAAGATCACTCTGCCTACAACATGCAGATACAAGAGCAGATATGGGGCAACCAATGAAGAAACTATAAGAGTAGTCCCAGTGATTAACAGAAACATCAGGTCTCCCAAGTTACAAACTTGGGAAATTGTTAAAAATTAAACGTGGGGAGAGCTACTAAGAATTACTGAATAGAAAGATATTGCATGTACAGAGGTATTTGGGGTGAGTCAGAAGGGGGAAGAAAGTCAGAACTAGAGAGACCAGCTAGGAAATGACTAATAGATAAGGAATGAGGCTGAACTAAGGTGATGGCAGAAAAAGTGGAAGGAAGATAGGGATACAAGAGACTCTGAGCACCAGGACAAAACTCCCAGAGCTTCATTTAGATCTGTACCATGGTTATGGATAGTTGTGTTGTTTTCATGCACTATGAGCTCCTTTATGACCAAGCATATCACACTCTTCACATTATTGCAGCAATCAGTACAAATTTGGCACATGGTAGGCTCACAACTGGTCAAATAAAGGAAAAAATGAACAAGATACAGAATAGCTAGAATCGAAAAGACAAGAAATAACAAATTTGGCAGGGATGCAGAGAAAAAAGTACCCTCATGCACTATTGGTAGGAATGTAAATTGTGCATCCACTATGGAAAACAGTGTGGAAGTTCTTCAAAAAATTAAAAATAGGAATATCATATGATCCAGTAATTCCACTACTGAGTATTTACCCAAGGAAAACAAAAAGACTAATTCAAAAAGATATATATGAAAGATATGCACCTCCATATATAAAAGATCTATATTGTAGCATTATTTACAATAGCCAAGATACAAAAGCAGCTCAAGTGTCGATCAATAGATAAATGGATAAAGAAGATGTGGTGTATATATACAATGGAATATTACTCAGCCATAAAAAAGAATGAGATCTGGCCATTTGTAATAACATGGGTGAAACTAAAGGGTAAAATGCTAAGGGAAATAAGTCAGAAAAAAGACAAATACCTTATGATTTCACTTACATGTGGAATCTTAATAAAAAAAATCAAAAAACAAATGAACAAACAGACTCTTAAACGCGGAGAGCTGGTAGTTGCCAGAGGGGAAGGCAGGGAAGGAGGGGGTAGCATGGGCAAATAGATAAAATAAATTAAAAGGTACAAACTCCCAGTTATCAAATAAATAAGTCATAGAAATAAAAAGTACAGCATAGGGAATATAGTCAGCAATATTCTAATAATGTTTAATGACAGGTGGTGACTACACATCTTCTGCATTGAGTAATGTATGGAATTGTCAAATCATTATGTTGTATACCTAAAACTAATACAACACTGTATGTTAATTATACTTCAAAATTCAAATACAAAAAAAACCCCTCAAATATAAAGACAAGTAATTTGAACAAATTGTTCTGTCAACTATTCCACTGTATTGCAGACTATAAAATAAAATCATGGGGGAAAAAAGAATGTGCAAGACAGTGACAGTGACAGAGAAATTTTTGGAATCACAATCAGAGTCTATGGCTCTTTTTTTTTTTTTTTGCAAGGGTTGGGAGGGAGGTGGTACTTTCCTTTAAATGTTCTTGTGGAACTGTCACAGATTAGGAGAGACCAAGGACAGACACACAACAACAAAATGAAGTACTGTGGGATCCTGGGTTGGATCTTGAAGCAGAAAAAGAATATTAATGGGGAAAACTGGAGAAATTTAAATAATGTACATAAATTAACAAATAGTACTTTATTGATGTTACTTTCTGGATTTTGATAACCATACTGTGCTTAAGTTAGATGCTGGGTGAAGGATATACAGGAACTCTGTACTATTTTTATAACTTTTCTGTAAGTCTAAATTATTTCAAAATAAAAAGTTAAAAAAATAAATACATTTGCTAAAGGCAGATCTTTATTTTTTAAAGTATAGAACTAACAGACAACAGAAAAGAAAAGAAAAATTAGTGCAGAACAAAGGCTGGTGAAAAGGTCAGTAATCTATCTGGGTAATACTTCCCCTTTCTTTGCAAGAGGAAGGATTGATTAAAAAAACATGGTATGACTTTAAATAAATATGAGACTGTTTTCCTTTACAGTGCATAAATGGCTTCTAAAGGCAATTCAAAAGGATGAGTTCTAAAAATATTTTTTGCAATGACAGCATTGTTGGATTCCTGTAAAGAATGGCTACACTGAAGAATAGCAGTCATTTAAACAGTGTATCTTATGGTATATTTATTTTCAAAAAATCATTATTCATTCCCTTCTGGTCATACCTCAGAGCGTTCAAGCAATTTCTGGGCACTCAGTAAGTAAAAGTTAATTGAATGCAATAATTTATCGTGTCTCCTTCTGCTTTCTAATGTAGGCGCCCAAGTCAGTTTTTAGACTACTCTTCTGTTATGGAAGGTCTTGTTTTACCTTTTTGAGCTTGTGAGCAAATTTATTACTTTTAAGCAGAAATTTGCTATTCTTTGCAGGGGGGTGGGGAGGGGTGGAAAGTACAAAGAGAAACAGAGTGACAGAGAGAGAGAAGCCACAGGCAGTGTGTGGTCAAAAAGGTCAGTTCTCCCCGGTAATACCTTTGTTGGTTTCACAATGTACTCTCTCTAGATCAACACGGACCATCCATCCACTGGACATAATTCACCAATTGTTGGTCATGACATCTACACCATTGTATGGAGAGTTTATAACTCGGGACTTAATCCATGAGCTAATAAGCTCAGATATTCATTGATCAGAATTTGTGTTGGAAGATTTTTCATACACATAACCAAAAAATAAAAGAAACTAATATATAAAACTATATAAATATTCATAAACAACTATCCAAATAGGCACTCTACCCATGTCTATAACAAAACAGAAGCATTTTATCTCATTTCCCTAATGAAGCAATGTAGTATAGGATATAGGCCCACAATTTAGAACCTATGTCCTAATTTTTGCCACTCTTCTTTTTGTCACTTAATTTGCCCACATTTTGCCCCTCCTGCTTATAAAACACATGTAATAACATTGTTACCTTCCAGGGGACTTATGTAAATTAATGAATATGGCTATAAAACATTTTGCAAACATGAAGTGTTACATAATTACTAATTCCTTGACTGTGCTCATTATATTACCCACTTTGAACCTTAATATTTGCTTATAACTCAACACTTCAGATTTCCCCAAGGAAGAAATTCCAACTTTACTTGCTTGTGGCCTTATAGACATTTCTTTATATAAGCAAAGTCACAATTCAATAGGACGCAGAACCATGAACAAACACTACTAACTGAAAACCAGGCACTATTCACAGATGCTCTCAGCCTGTGAATGTATAAAATGCACTCTAGTCATAGTTAGGCACATTCATTCAACATTTCCAGTTGGGGATTGTAACAGAAATGTAATGACTTACAGAGTTAGTTAGATAGTAAAAATTAGAAGTTCACATTATAATCTAGTGACTCTCAAATTCTTTGCTTAAACAGAAGACCATATTTTCTCACTATTCAAAGGGCAGAATCCTATTTGGGTAAAAGAAAATTTTATATCTGAAAAATATTTGAATAATTTAGCCTATTGCTCTAGCTTTACATGTTTTGTCAATGAGTCACTTTAAATTACTGCTACTCATGCTCTATTTTAGCCCATCTGAAATGGTCACCAACTTGAAAACACAGTGTCATGCTAAAAATTACTAAGATAATTAAATAAGACAGTACATGAAATATTCTGCCACAGTATCTGTTATACAAGGTAAGCACTCAATAAATAGTACTTACAAAAATATGACATATAAGTAATAATTAACTCTGACAAATCAGTTGTTGTCTAGTGAAAATTATATTATGGAAGACTTAGGGAAATACCAATATTTTTACTTGTACATTAAACCCATGACAAAGAAACACAGGTTGATAAATATTTAGTCTATATTTCGATAATAAAATAAAATAAAAAACTCAACACAAAATGAAAAATGGTAGCTCTACTTGTGGTGAGCTACACTTGTGGTGAATCACTATGTTGCACACCTGAAATTAATATAACATCGTACATCAACTATGCTCAAAAAAAACCTTTTTTTAAAACTTCATCACAATGAGAGTAACAAGATTAGGGAAAAATATTCTTGATAAAACAATTTTTATATGCCAATATATCATAAAATGTAACACAGAAACCATCGTATATTACTGCACAAATTTAATGGCAAAGTGCTGTGTAGAGCCCTCAAAAGCTTCTATTAAAAGACTGACTATCACAGCATAGGTAAGTAAGTAACTGTCATTTAATTGTATTACACTCAGATTGAATAATGGAAGGATGAATATTATGGTAAACAGTATGCAATCTATATAAATGAGTCAGTGTGAAACAAATGTTTTGTTTTCTAATATTACAACTTGGAACAGGTTCTGTTATTAACAGAGAATAGTCCAACTCCACCTTAATAGTTATAGATATAAAACAAAAAAAATATGATTTAGTGCAAAGGATGTTGTTCAATGAGGCTGAAGGGTTTGCTATGATTCAGGACTGGACACCTGTCACTAATAATCACAAATACATAGGATAAATTAGTAAAACAACCAGAAGTGCCACAACTCCTATGGCATCAGCAAGTTCACACAAGAGAAAAACTATACATGTACTGAATGTGGAAAAGTGCACGAAAAGATTAAGACTGCTTGAATACCAGAAAATTCATGCTGGAGAGAAACTATGTCTGTACTGAATGTTGGCAGGACTTCAGACAGAAGTCAGAGTTGATTACTCAATCAGAAGATTTGTACTGCAGAGAAACCTCATGGAAATAGTATCTGTGGGAAATCTTTTGCTAGGAAAATCACATCTTCAAGTGCACCAGTTAATTTATACAGCAGGAAAACCTCTATATGAACTAATTATGGGAAGGCCTTCACTAACAGGCCAAATGTGCAGAAACCTTTAAATGGTCATATTCAGTATAGTGACTCTGCTAAGAGTTCCATCCAGTCACCCTGATAGCCAGATATTGAGCCTAGTATGCATCAGAACATTCATCCATAAGAGAAAAAGCATTTGTTGTTAGAAAGTGATAAAGCTTTCTCACAGGAACCTAAGTTACAGGGGATCCCTGGGTGGCGCAGCGGTTTGGCGCCTGCCTTTGGCCCAGGGCGCGATCCTGGAGACCCGGGATCGAATCCCACGTCGGGCTCCCGGTGCATGGAGCCTGCTTCTCCCTCTGCTTCTCCCTCTGCCTGTGTCTCTGCCTCTCTCTCTCTCTCGCTCTCTGTGTGACTATCATAAATAAATTTAAAAATATATTTAAAAAAAAAAAAAAAAAAAAAAAAAGGAACCTAAGTTACAAATAAAATCTAAGTTAGAAAAGAAAGTTAAAAGTAGCTAATGCAGAGGTGCCTGGGTGGCTCAGTCTGTTAAGCAACTGACTCTTAGTTTCTGCTCAGATCAGGATCTCAGGGTGCTGAGATCAAGCCCTGCTTTGGGCTCTGGGCTTAGTGTGGAGTCTGCTTAGGAGTCTCTCTCCTTCTCCCTCTGCTCTCTACCCCTCCCCCTTTCTCTCTAATAAATCTGTTTAAAAAAAAAAAAAACTCTCCCCCTTCCTGTTCCCACCCCATTCTCTCACATGTGTGCTTTCTTTCTAAAATAAATAAAATATATTTTTAAAAAGGTAGTGAATGCACATTCTACTGAAATTTTAAAACATCAGTAAACCAACTGACTACACTTTAAACATAAGTATGCTATCCTACCCAATAGAATCTATAAAATATTTTCAGGCAAAAATTAGACATCATGGGTCAATAATTATTTTTTTTTGTTATAAATCTATTTTATTTTTTTTAATTTTTATTTATTTATGATAGTCACACAGAGAGAGAGAGAGAGAGAGAGAGAGAGAGGCAGAGACACAGGCAGAGGGAGAAGCAGGCTCCATGCACCGGGAGCCTGACGTGGGATTCGATCCCGGGTCTCCAGGATCACGCCCCGGGCCAAAGGCAGGCGCTAAACCGCTGCGCCACCCAGGGATCCCTGGGTCAATAATTATATGAGAGTTTAGAGAACTTTAAGACAACCAAATTTAAAAGCGTATCTTTGCAATTTAGGGGAAATAATACCCAATTATATTAGGTAAATATTCTTTCTGTGTAGGGAATTTATTGAATTTGTAAAGAGGAAAACGGTGATGACATGCCTACTAAACATGAACTATATTCTTAATACCTTTTTACTGAAGTCTTACTTCCTGAGTGTTAATTGAACTGGCTTCAAAAGCATCTGGCAGGTATTGCTTTGGATGACCAAAGAGGACCATCTCCTGGAGTGGGGGAGCCTGGGGAGCTGCCACCACTTTTCCCTCTGAATACAGCTCAGTAGAACCAGCCAGGACACAGCTGCAGCCCAGCTGTTGGCTTTGTTTTCCTATGGCTGCACTAAAATCAATCACCCCAGCTTCATCACATGATAATTAAATCTGAATTACTATAGCTAAGACTCACAAAATTAAAAATTAAAAATTGCCAAGAATTCAGAAAGACTATCTAAAGAAAGAAATACATTTGTGACAGTGTCATTATGTACCCCTATGTATATTTTGTTATCTCATCTGAGATCAGGTAGACAAAAGGGCTGATCGCATTTTGTAGAGAAGATAAATATTACATTGGCCAAATGAAGAAGGAGAGAAATATATTAAGGCACACTTTTGACATAAATGCCATTAACAGAGTAATCATCATATCAACACTCAGAAAAACACTTTTCCTCAATACAGCTCACCAGACCATAAGTTCTCAAGAGCAGGGAATATAGACTACCAATTTTTCTAACATCAGCCCAAGCACAGTGCCTAACACGTAACAGGTACTCAATAAATGTGTTCTGAATGAATGAGAAAGGAAGCTGGTAAGATAAACTACACAAAAATCTCCTTTAACTAGATAACAATGGGATGGTCTGATGATTTTATTCATTATGTGATGCAGAGAAAATTAGAGGTAGAATATTCCTAATTTCCACAGACTGTCCCTTCTGGCCATGACTCTCACAGAATGAGTGCTCAACAACTTCCTGATTATAAAGAAGAATATTATTGGTATCTACTCTGGATCATAACCAGGAGAAAAAGGAGAAAAGCATTCACAGTTAATCAAAAGAACTTCTAGGACTAGGAAGCAAATATTCTCACCAACAAATATCTCCAGTAGGTTCAGGGTTACCTTTAATAGTGATATGTGCTTCAATAAATGTCTTTTTAAGGATAGCAAATCCTGCAGGGTGCCTCTGACCTGGTGCCTGCCCCACTTACTTTGCTGGAGTTGTACTGAGTGTAGGAGTTGTAACATAATTCTGGAAGGCCAGAAACTCATTTATATAAATTATATGTAAATTATACCAGAGAAGTGGGGAAAATAATCAAGACATACTTATTTTGCTAGCACTTTTCTCTTGGTCAGAGAAAATGCTGGGTCTATCTTAGGGGAGCATTGACACTTTAACCTTTCATTATTATTCCCAAATGTGGCTTTATAAATGGGGAACTATGGGATACCCAGGACGTTCCTGTGATTCAGTTTGAAAATGTGTCCTTGTGGATGGCTGGAGAGACTGGAGATGATGCCATGTGCTTGGCTCTTGGAGACATGGACACAGATACTTCAGGAGTGGTAATAGGGTCTACCCTGTGATAAGATAGGTAGACAGGAAAGGTGGGCTAAAGAGGGCACACTGAATCACAGGGCACACTTAATCTCAACCAAGGGAAAGGACGTGGACCTGTGTTCTATATCAGAGAAAAGAAAGAAGTTACTGAGAAGATAGCAAGCGAGATCTCAGAGGAAGGTAGTTGAGATTGGGCCTAAGTGAATTACGAAAGACCACTGTTAAGTGAGGTTGAAAAATGCAAAAATTCAATGGAAGGAGAGGTGCCAGAACCTAAGACTTTATGAACACAACATTATCTAAGATTCCTAACTTTGAAAGCTAACTGAATCTCCTGTATGAGGTTATGCTGTGGTTAGGTTACATTTCAAAGAGTGAAACCCCCAAAGGCTTAGAAAAAAATTCCTTGAGGCAGTTGCATGTGCAGCGTTGTATCTGCCGCTGGAGCCCGGGAGAGATCCTACTATGCACTTACAGGAAGGTTAAGGATAGCAGAGTGAAGCTAGCTTTTCAGCAGTAGCAAGGCTTGAGGGCAACCTATAATATGAAAACACATGCCCAAACAATGAGCAATGGGGTCTGGGGGAGGAGGCTGGAGGAGGATCACACAGGTAACGTAACTTGAGCACCTGGAAGGTACACGGTACAGGCACAAATCAAAGGCTCAGTAACATCATCACACTTATCACCACAGGTCAGTCTGTTGTGGGATATAACTGCTGCCTTCTTTCTAGCAGCCATCTCAGAAGAGCCTTGCAGCACCTCTGGCAACCTGCCCGAGGTGGTCCTCCCCTTTGTATATTGGCAGGAACTGAGGTACTGGGGTAAAGGAAGTGGTTTGGGGAACATGACTGGATTTGCAGTTTAACCTAAACCAAAGTACTTCAAATAGCATTGTAGTGGGGTTGTACTGTATTTACTTCTCAGAAAAGAATGAACTGCTGCACATTTGATATGGGAAGAGGAGCCTTGAAAGCAGACACCTACACAGCAAGAGCAAATAACAATTTAAGATGGATGAACTAAAAAGACATGCAATAGCACAACCACATGAGAGCTTTTGCTTATGTAAATTTGCTTGCTTTTTTAAACCACTGATATCCTGTTTCTGAAAACTTATTCCTAGTCCCATTCTCCTCTAATAGAACCCAATCAGTTTCTGACAGCTCTTTCCCAAACAGCTGTCTTTCATTTAATTTCATTTAGTGTGCAAACCGTTTCAAGTTGCATGCACAAGCACACTGTGAAGAATTCATTTTCTCTAGTTTCCTGGCGACGATAAAAGAATTTAATAATAAAAAAAAAGTTGAACTTTGGCCTGAAATGTTGCTGTCCTGCTGAAATGGTGAATTATACAAGTGGAAGTGATCCAAAGGTTATTTGGTCCACCCCCTACCATGCAAAAAGAGCCTAAACAGATCCTTTTGTGTAATTATTTTACTTGTCCTTTTAAAATCTTGTAAGAAAAATTCTACATTCTCACTAAATAAATTTGGTCCAGACCTTGATAATTTGAAGAATGAACTTCCCTAGGGATAAATGCAAGGGGTGTGTGTGTGTGTGTGTGTGGAAGGATATAGGACTCACAAACTGGAACGAGTTAGGATATAGAATTAACAATACAAGTATGATCCTAGAGTACTTTTACAGGGAAATAACAGGGGAAGATTTGTGTTAAAAAAGCTGAGTTCTTGAAAAAGAGAGACACATCAGGGCACAATAATTTAGGGCATAGACTTTAGAGTTTCATACACATGATTCAAATTCTACCAATGCTGCTCTAAGACATGGTTCTCTTGTCTCCAAAACAGGGGTTAACCACAACATTTATTGAACTCTTACTACATTTTGGGCAATATTCTAAATGCTTTATGTATTAATTTACAGAAAAATGCTAATATAGTGTTGTATAGATTAAATAAAACAATATAACATGCTTGGTACAATTCTTGTGTTCAGTAAGTGGGAATAATCATTATTCCAACTTTTGCTCATGAAAATCTAAACTGACCATCAATAAAGAGTTTGGCACCCAAAGACCTTAAAAAAGAACTAAAACAAGTGACACCACTTTGCTCCCTGCCCTCCTTTTCCTCTATGCCCCATAGGAAACAAACCTGAGACAGGCATGAGAAAGGAAGGAAATTCAGTTTTGTACTTTTGCCTAAGTCATAACAGTAAGAAGGGATTATGGATAGTGTGAGGACCTTCCTATTTTTTTCTGGCCCAGTTAGGAATCTCCTCATCCTCCACCTCATCCTTCACTGCAAGCATGCTCCTTGTAACATTCTGAGTTTCGAGTCCACCAGGATCTCGAATGCCACACGGTGCTTCAGAGAACCCGCTTGTAATCCCTTGTACGGCTTGGCCCCTATCTTAAACTTCCACCTATCACAGAAGACATGCTAAGCTTTACTTTCCCAGTTTCTCCTTGGAAATGGCAAACATCTCATTATGAACTTCAGCAGAATCAGGGAATCTATTAATAGGACTTCAGTCTCGGCATCTCTCCAGGTAATAAAACTCAGACTTCTCTGTTCAGTTCAAGCACAACTTGAACTCCAGGGAGATAGAACTCAAAGGTGACTATGAAGTCACTTGTCCAAGAGACTTTTCCATATTTGGGGGAGAAATATTGAGAGTAGAGAAGAATGACTTGCTTCAAATTGAGAGTGAATATAACATCTACCTAATAAATAGGAAAAAATAACTGAGAAAACTGAATTAACCTTGCTAAAGGAAATAATTTTACAAATTTTAAAACATAATTTCCTTGATAATGAAAACTGGTATACTTTGGTATGAGTTAACTCTTTAAGAGTTTTTTAAATTATTTAAATTGTTATTTTCTGCGGATGTTTTTAGCTAAAGCATTCTGTTAGAAGAAGAGAGAGGATGATAGCTCAAATTTCAATTTAACTCTAAGATACTATGATAATTCAAATGTTTCTCTAGCATAAAACTTTCTTTTTTTAGAAATTCAAGTGAACAAATGGTCATTATTTAACATACCCACTCCTGCTGCCTTTAAAAGCTGAAATATCTGGGATACCTGGGTGGTTCAGTGGTTGAGCATTTACCTTTGGCTCAGGGCATGATCCCAGGGTCCAGGGATTGAGTCCCACATCAGGCTCCCCATGGTGAGCCTGCTTTTCCCTCTGCCTGTGTGTCTCTGCCTCTCTCTCTCTGTCTCTCATGAATAAATAAATATGATCTTTTAAATAAATAAATAAAAGCTGAACAATCTATTCTACTTTAAACAAAATAGATCACCTGTTAATCTAGGTTCAAAACTGCATTAAAGAATGGAAGATAAATTTTAAAATAATATATTCCATCACCCTAGGGAGCTGTTGAAACCAACAACTATAAGGTTAGGCAGGGATTAAAAGAAGCTAAATTTAGAGCTTGTTATCACTTGAACTGGGCACAAAGACTAAGAGGCAAAGGGAAGGTTGCTGGTAAGTAGGACCAATGTAGCAAAGACTTGATTAAAATTAACAATTCAAATGTAGCTGGAACTGAAGCCATGTTAATAGAATTCTTTCCACGTATGCCAATACTTGGCAGGCAATGGCTACAGGGATACTTAACATTCAACTTGACAAGAGGCTAAAACATAACCTATTTTAAAAGAGAAGACCAGCAATGAAAGTGGTGATGCCACTGTCTTGTATTATCAAATACTGCCACCCACTCTTTTCTGTCCAGCCCATCCTGCCATCACTAGCAAGTACGCCTGAGCCAGACACCACATTCAGAACCATGTCTCCTTGCTGTCTCTATTCCAGGCCCCAAATAACTGGTTTCTTTATCCAATCACCCTGAATAAGAGGGAATATTGTCTAGCAACTACAGCAAAGGAGCACCAGGCACTCCCTAGGAAAATGCATTGGGAATATCAGTGGAAAGGAATTGTCTCCCAGCAACGAGTTTACCTTCTCGATCTTCCAAGCCCATTACTTCTCTCGGAAAACTTCACTTCCTATTATATAATGAATGCTTTGGGTAGGACACTCACACTTCTCACTAGCACCATGCCAGAACATTCAAGAAATAAAACCTACTTCAATTCCATGTTTACAAAAAAAGAGGATATGTATGAACTCATTCCATAAGCGGGTCTCACAGACACATTATAAAAGTCATATTCAACCTGCCTGCATTTTATCAAACCATAAATCATTTCTACTCTGACCCCCCAACATTCTTATGCTCTGGCCAGGGAGCATTTTAAGTGTGTGGCCATCAATTGCCATGAATAACAAAGAATGCAGGAAAGGCAGTTTCTAAATCAAATCCGTACTCTTGAAAATAAACATATTTCCAAATGATGTAATTGCAACAATATGCCAGTCTTGGTTTGAAAATTAATATAACATTAAAGTTTTTTTTTTTAAAGACCAAGAAGGAAGTATAAATAAAAATGACATCATATTACTCTATCAGTTTTTGCCTGTATGTAGTAAGACTAGCTGGTGGAAAGTAAGGCAGTAGACAGATGCATAAAAATAAAGAAGATTAAAGGTCCTCCTGGATAATTAAAGTCTAGATTACATTGTTACTCAAACTGAAATAACCCAAACACAGATAATCCAAAACCAAAGTAATAGATTTTTATTTTTATTTTATTTTTATTTTTTTTATTTTTATTTTTTTTTATGATAGTCACAGAGAGAGAGAGAGAGAGAGAGGCAGAGACACAGGCAGAGGGAGAAGCAGGCTCCATGCACCAGGAGCCCAACGTGGGATTCGATCCCCGGTCTCCAGGATCGCGCCCTGGGCCAAAGGCAGGCGCCAAACCGCTGCGCCACCCAGGGATCCCCAAAGTAATAGATTTTTAAATACATGTAACAGCTTTGTTGCGATATAACTCACTTACCATAAAATTTACCCCTTTAAGCAATTCAGTATTTTCTAGTACACTCACAGAGTTGTATAACCATCATCAGTACCCAAGTCCAGAAGATTTTTATTACACCCAAAAGAAACTTTGTACTCATTAGTTAGTCACTCCCCATTGTTTCACTCCAGACTCTGACAACCACTAATCTATTTTCTGTCTCTATGGATTAGACTATTCTGGACATTTCACACAAATGTAATCATAGGATATGTAGCTACTTGTGCCTATCTCACTTAACATGTTCATCTGTGTTACCAATCTATCGGTACTTCATTCTTTTTCATTGCCAAACACTACTCTGTCGTATGGATATACCTTATTTATTTATGCATTCATCAGTTGATAAACAACATCAGTTGATAAGATATTTGGGTTGTTTCCATTTTCTGGTTATTATGAATAAGGCTGCTATGACTTTTCATGTGCATGTTTCCGTGTAAACATGTTTTCAATTATCATGGGCATATACCCAGGTGCAGAACTGCTGGGTCATAGAGTAACTCTACATTTAACTTTTTGAGGAATGCCAAGCTGTTTTCCAAAGTGGTTACAATATCTTACATTCCCACTAGCAAGGTATGAGGGTTTCCATGTTCCTACACCTCACTAACACTTGATATTGTCTTTTTTATTATAACTGTCCTAGTGGTGTGAAGGGGTATTTCATCTTTGTTTTGATGTGTATTTCACAAACGACTGCTGAGTGTCTTTTCATGTGCTTACTGACCATCAGCATTTAGTCTTTGGAAAGATATCTATTCAAATCTTTCATCTGGGGGCAGCCCTGGTAGCTAAGCTGTTTAGCGCCGCCTTCAGCCCAGGTGTGATCTTGAAGACCTGGGATGGAGTCCCCTGTCGGGCTCCCTGCGTGGAGCCTGCTTCTCCCTCTGCAGGTGTCTCTGTCTCTGCCTCTCTCTCTATCTCTCATGAATAAATAAATAAAATATTTTTTTTAAATCTTTCATGTTTTTAATTGAGTTACTTATCTTTCTATCATTGTTTTTCAAGTGTTCTTTATGTTTTCTGGAAACTAGACTCATCAGATATAAGATATGCAATTATATTCCTCCATTCTGTAAACTGTCATTTTACTTTCTCGATGGCATATTCTGAAGCAAAAAAGTTTTATATTTTGATGAAGTTCAATTTATTTTTACTTTGGTTTGTGTGTGTGTGTGCTTTTAGTGTCATACCCAAGAAACTAGTGACGATTCCAAGGTTATGAAGATTTATACCTATGTTTTCTTCTAAGTCATATAGCTTTATAGCTTACATCTAGGTATCTGATCGATTTGATATATGGTATAAAATAGGAGTTGAATTTTATTCTTTTGCATGTGGCTATCCAGTTGCCTCAGAGCTATTTATTGAAGAAACTAACCTTTCCTCCATTTAATTGTCTTAGAATGTTTGTCAAAATTCAAATGACCATAAATGAAAGAATTTACTTCTGCATTTTCAATTTTAATTCACTTATCTATATTTCTATCCTACATCAGCACCCCACTAGCTGGATTACTGTGGCTTTATAGTAAGTTTGGAAATTAGAAAGTCTGAATCCTCAAACTTTGTTGTATTCTTTTTTTTTTTTTTTTTTTTTTACTTTGTTGCATTCTTTAAGGTTATTTTGGCTGCCTAGGTCCCAATGAACTTTAAGTTCAGCTGGGATTTTGACAGGGATTGTGTTGAAACTGTACATCAATTTGGGGAGTACTTCCTTTTTTTTTTTTTTTTAAAGATTTTATTTATTTATTCATGAGAGACACAGAGAGAGAGAGAGAGAGAGGCAGAGACACAGGCAGAGGGAGAAGCAGACTCCATGCAGGGGGCCCCATGCGGGACTCGATCCCAGGTCTCATCACGCCCTGGGCTGAAGGCAGGTGCTCAACCGCTGAGCCACCGGGCATCCCCCATTGGGGAGTACTTCCATCTTAACAATATTGAGACTTCTGATCTGTACACAGGAGATATCTTTCCATTTATTTAAGCTTCTTTAATTTTTCAACAATGTTTTTATAGTTTTCAGGGTATAAATTCTACTTTCTTTTGCTTAAACTAATCCTAAATATTATATTCTTTTTGATGCTTAAAGTATTAGGTTTTAGGGATTCCTGGGTGGCGCAGCGGTTTGGCGCCTGCCTTTGGCCCAGGGCGCGATCCTGGAGACCCGGGATCGAATCCCACGTCGGGCTCCCGGTGCATGGAGCCTGCTTCTCCCTCTGCCTATGTCTCTGCTTCTCTCTCTCTCTCTGTGATGACTATCATAAATAAATAAGAATTAAAAAAAAAAAAGTATTAGGTTTTAGTCTTCTAACTTTCTTGAAGCACCAAGATAAAAAATAATTCTATCCATAGTCAAGCACTTCAGACCAATCTTGGATGTTTATAAAGATCTTTAATGAAGAAGGAAATTGTATAGATCTATCAAGAGGCAGTAGAATGGAGCGGAATGCAGACTGGAATCAAGTAAGATGGGTTCAAACTAAAACTTGGTCACTTATAGATTATAGAATGCTGGAAAATTTGTTTTCCTTCTCTAGTTTCAGCTTTCTCATTTATAAAATTAAGAAAATACCTACCTGTATACTTTATATAGACTAGAAACAATATACCAAACATAAACTTCTTAAGGGCTTTGTCTTATTCATTCACCACTATATCTCTAGACCCTAGATCAATGTCTGGAACATAGAAACTACTCAAAAATTCGCTGAATGAATGAACAAAATGTCTGATGTAGCATCTAGCAAAAATAAGAACTTATTAAATGACAGCAATAGTTATTATCATCATTAATATTATCAACATTAGTATAAATAACCTAATGCTCCAGTGAAATAAGTAAACTAAATTATACCAGTACTACAATCTGAAGAAAGTGGAAGAACAAATAAATTTAGCCAGAGGTAGTGCAAATCTGATAATAGCAAAGGAAAACTTCAACAATGCCAATGTGGCAGATCTCCTTTAAATTAACTTGTTGCTTACTTCCTATTTTTGAATATGGGAAAGGCTAGAAAACGTTGTTGCAGATAAGGGAAAATACGCCAGAATAACTGGAAATTTAAAAACCTATCATGTCTGTATTATATTGATTATAATAATAAAAATATATTAACAGAGCCAAGGAGGTACTCTGATTTTTCAAAAATGGAACATTGCTTAGGTCCTTATTTTCTGTAAAGTTCACTGTTTCAAAAAGAAAGAAAGAAAAGTAGAAAGGATAAAAAAAATAAAGAACTCTACGAATAAGCCAGGCTAGAAACCTCTAGTTTGGGGGTTTTTAGAGTTTTTCAAAACTTCATAGAAACATCTGTAAAAATAGGACAAAAGGACAAAAAATAATGCTTAAACCAAAATTCAAGTCCAGTGCCATATGCAGCCTCTAAAAAAGCCTTCTGATGTTTCAATAGACTGTGCCTTTTCATTTCCTGTAGTTCTATCTTATAAGAAGAGGGAGCCACTGTTTTGCATTTAAGACATGGCGTTAAGAAAGACTACACTCTGACCTTGGAACTCATCACTACTAATTAATTGGTTTGAAAACCGATTGTTTCCATTTCTATTTCATTCCAATAGCAGCAAATCAAAGGAAGATGATTCTACAAACTGTCACAGATAGGCTAAAGGAATAGTATCTTTTGGAGTGTCAAATAAATAAAACTCTACAATCCTGTCATTAACATTGCTAAATCTTGCTTCTATGGTTTTAAAAGGCTGCTTATTTCATCAAACAAAAGTAGCTGTTCTCATTGATAGACAGGATTTAAAAGATCTTTCTTACTATAATAAGAGCAAAAAATCTACTTATAATTTCAAATAATATGTTAAGTCTACATAAAATATTTGGAGTCTGAAATTACATTCCACATATTGTTATCCTGGTATGCATTTTGTAATGATTTCAAAGTCTTCCTTTTTTGTCCTTTTAAAATTAATAATAAGGCCATTTAAAAAAAATTTTTAAACAATGCATGGATTTAGTAAAAAAAATTAGAAAATAAAAGTATAAAATGAATGTAAAATTCTCCCTCTCCACAGACCCATTACCCTATTTCCCCAAAGAAACTACTATTAACTGTTTTTTATTAATAACCTGAAATTTTCCATGCACAGACAGGTATACCCAATCATACATATACAAAAGAAATTTCAGTTTTACTACTGTCAACTATAAACCATCTCCTTTAATACAAAATAAAATTATGCATGTATCTAAATATTTTATTATCAGTGTATGACTATAATACAATAATTAGAGAACTTAGGTGCTTGAAGCAACTCTGGGAAGCATTTACCAATCTCTTTGTTTTATAGTTCAAGAAACTGACACTCAGTTAATTAAAGTTAGTTAACCAGGTCCTAACTGACCACTTGGAAGTTCTGGTATTTTGTTCATTGCATGATTCTAAAGATATTACTATCTTCAAATAGAACTTAGAACATTCTTCTTGAATTGGGAACAAAATTCTGAAGTTTATTTTAATATAAAGATTTATTAATTTGACAGAGAGAGAGAATGCACAAGCATGGGGAACAGCAGGCAGAGGGAGAAGCAGACTCCCTGCTGAGCAGGGAGGCCATCACAGGGCTCAATCTCAGGACTCTGGGATCATGACCTGAGTTCAAGACAGACACTTAACCGACTGAGCCACCCAGGCACCCCCTGAGATGTAGTTTAAAGTGAAGATACTGTTCACTTTAAACAGAGAATACTGTTCACTTTAAACAGAGAATACTGTTATTCTCTCCTTCAGTTTGAACCTCTCACTCTGCCAGAGTGGAGATTTCATTTAGTTTCATCCAAAACAACAGTTCTGCCTCCTGGGCAGACTCAACAGCCCTATTCACATCTGTAGTCTTAAGTAAACAAGTAAAAATAAGGTGCAAACCTTATGAATTTAGCTAACTCCCATGTGAGCATAGTAAAATGATGGATTTGGCTTTCTCAGTTGAACACCAAAGAATTCAGAGAACCAACAGGCCCCAGCCTGCACCCTACGTAATAAATGAATAAAGATCTCTCATTCGGAAGCTCAAGAGGGCAAGTTCTTAGTTTCTTCAGAAGTGAATGAGATATATGATGGATTCCTTGTAATCCAATTAAAAAAATCACATGGGCCAATATTCACCCAACTGGTATGTGAGCAGAGACAAAATGTCAACGGAATCTAAAGATAGCCCGGTACCAAAAGCCACTGTGTTTATAGCAAGACTCTGCAGTGATGAAAAGTACTTTACTGAATGAGTGCTGGCTTAATATGCAATGAAGTAGGTAGATTAGATAATTCTGTTTTGGTCACACCATGTGACCACAGGCCTATCTTCTAAGTGCTTTGTTTCTCAGTTTACCTGCTTTCCTCATTGGTCACAAAAGAATTTAGTACTGGTTTGGGAAGAGGTGTGGGTTTCAGAGACTTTGGATGAACAAAGGCCTTGCTCAATGAACCATAGAACTTACTGTGCTTTTTGACTTCTTTTAATTAAAAAACAAAAAACAAAAAGCCAACAAGCAATTGTTTGCCTTGCCTCACGTCTTTGCAAGGTTCTATAGAAGTCTGAATCTCCATCCTCTATTATATAATATTTTCGCTGACTTTTTAAACCTTTCAGAATCACACAGAAATAGAAACTGCCCCTTAAGTCTGACCTGGCACTAAATACTAAAACTTCTGTAGATTGTTAGCAGTAAAAATGCCAAATAAAAATCTCCCGGATACACTCTCGCACTCGGCGCATGTTGTTACCTTGGGCTTCTGGGATTTGTCTCCAACATAAACAGTCCTATTGTCACACCGAAGGAGGTTACCTCAGCCCTTCTGAAAATAGGGACTGAGTGAGTTCTAGTCCCTGAAACAAAGACAAAAAGAGGATGGGCCAGACAAGTGACAACTAGCACCTACAACTAGCACTGACAACTAGTGCTGACAACCAGTACCAAATGCCAACTATTGCTTCTAATGGGATATAAAATATATTCTGAAAAAAAAAATATTCTGAAAAATTCTCTATATTTTTACGGTTGTAATTAACTGTATTTTTCAACCAAAAAGCACCTTTCCTTTGAGGAGTTATTTGATTGATTTTTTAAAAAAAATTTGCATGCTCCCTGTCTAAAGTTGTTTGTCAGAAGTCAATAATACATTTTCTTCCCCTTCATGCTAGTTGGGGCAAGGACCCTTCCTTATTCAGCCTATCCTCTAAGGAAATCTAGAAAAGCTTCCCCTCCTCAACTGGTACTAATATTTTAAATTAACTTTGCACCCTGGGGAAAGTAAAATGAAGAGTTACTATAGGTTGGGGATACAGACATAAAATATTATAATAGTAGTCTTAGAAACCCACACTACATTCATAGGAGGAATAGTCTAGAATCTCAGTGACTGGCATCTGATAACCAAGTATCTTTGCTTTTGTTTTTCACCTCCTGGTTGCCTATTTTGGGGCTACTTTTATTTTTTTAATCGCTGTATACTCTCCACAGCAGGAAGAAAAACACAACAGATTGAAACCTAATGTTGTAATTGACTTTGTAGTTGCTCTCCTAAAAAGTTTGATGGAAACAGAGACTGAAACTATCGTACTGACTCATATGATGTTCTGAATTATACAAGCAATTCATTTAATTATTTTATAAATCAATAAAACAAGATGCTGTAGTTCTCTCCATTGCGTGAAACACTGAACCCTAAGCAGCTCAAAAGATACGCATCAATGTAGGAAAAAAATAGACAGGGGGGCAGGATCTGGGTGGAGTCCCTGCACTTCTCTTTGCTAGCTGAATGCCCCTAAGCAAGCCAATTATTCTTTCTGCAGTTTACTCTTCACAAAGTGGCAGGTGGGCCAAATGATTTCTAAAGCTCTGTAAATTTATGAAAGATAATGAATTATTTTTAGCAAATTAAATATCCATAGCCCCTTTGAGGTAGGTCATGCTCACATTAAAATTATTCATAAATATTAGGAAAAAATAAGTAAAGTCCAATAGAGAGATAAGAAGCCAGTGTCCATGCTCAGTAAATAGAGGAGCTAAGTACTACAGTAAGTTTACCAACCTTGGAACAGGCTCCATAAATTTCTCCTTTTTTTTTTTTAAGATTTTATTTATTTATTCATGACAGAGAGAGAGAGAGAGAGAGAGAGAGTGAGGCAGAGACACAGGCAGAGGGAGAGGCAGGCTCCATGCAGGGAGCCTGACGTGGGACTCGATCCTGGGTCTCCAGGATCCGGCCCTGAGCTGAAGGCGGCGCTAAACTGCTGAACCACCCGGGCTGCCCACCGTAAATTTTTCCTAAAGAAACTACAGACTTTCAAAATTAAACCTCTGTAAAACAGGCCAGAGTTTCACACGTTCCAGAGGCAAATAAGCATCCAATAGGATTCGTAAAATAGCTTTAAAAGTCATTTTTCTCTAATACAGAAATTTGTATTTGATCATTATCCCTCCACCATTGAGGTGGCTGGAAAACACTTCTATCTCCTTCCTTTCCTATCAAACTCACACATGCTTACAAGAGCCAGCTCTAATCCAAGCATGAACGAGGTCATGAGACAAGATCTGATCAGGAAGAAAGTCAGCAAGAACTTCCCCCACCCTTTGAAATTTTAACTCCTGTCCAGGCACTCCCTCTCACCCCATACTCCTCTCATAAAACGTGGTATTTATTTATCTTTGATTCTCCCTAAAGGCGCCAGGAGAAGCCTGTCGAGTGAGCTGCCACCTTCCAGATTGAATCGGTTTCTCTGAGCTGCTGAGCAGCTCTAAAGGCAGAAACCAGAAACTCTTCCGCCCGATTGGGTTTTCTCAATACAAGAACTGGCATAGTCTCACACAAATTTCATCTAAGCGGAACAATAACAATATTAAGTTCCCTCCTATCACAATGGCCCTAGTGTTATTTGGTTGGGTTGTCATTCCACCTGTCAGCTGCCACCAGAGGACAACGAATTTGCAAATTGACACAGTTTTCTTAGGAATGTTCTTTGTTGTTTTTCTCTTTGTATTTAACATTTCTGTACCTCCTATTCTTCAAGGGCATGGGGCTTATTTAAACATAGATTTTTACAACTTAACTGGAAGTGTGCCCTGCTCACACATGGGAAACTGCCATAGAGCAGACCTAATTTATGTACTGAGCAGGTGATAGAGCAAGAATAGCAGTCAAAATGATGATTTCTTGTCTTACAAAAGGGTCTAAGAGGGTTGTGGACTGGATCAGGGGTCTGGGAAAAGAAAACAGTGGTATCTAAATCCAGTTACAGTAAGGGAATTTTATATACATCCATAACCTGAGTCAACTCAAAGACATAAATACCTAAGATGCTCTCACACATCCCTGATCATCATGATTAAATACAGAGAGATTGGAGATCTGTCCTCTAAATCAGTCTCCTACTGTGTTAGGAGCCTCTAAATGATAAAAATCTATGGGTTCTCCTCCTAGAAAAAAGAGTAGGAAATGACAAGCAGTTGGGAAGAACAAAGGAACTTTCTCATGTTGGGACTTTTCAGTTTCAGAAAACAAAACAATCAAAAACGGTATGATATAAAATATCAAAACAGAACAGACTGCACAGTTAAATAACAAACAATGCTGATGTTTGACAGCCTTTTCATTGCTATCTCCAAGGCCTCTAGAACAAGGCCTGGTACATAACAGATGTTCAGGAATGTTATTCTCTCTGCCCAGAACCAGCCACCCTCCCCCATAACACCACCACCATGACCACAGGGCTCCTGTCTCACTTCATTCAGATCTGTGCTCAAAGATTTACTCTTTAAACACACCTTACTTGATGCTCTAGGACCTCCTCATTCCTCTTCATTTTCCTTACGACACTTATTACTCAATACTGTATTTATATGTACTTGCTTTTTAATTGTCTGATAGGTACTGTTTTTGTTCACTGTAGTATCCCAAGCCTCTCAAACAATATCTGGCACACAGTTAGTACCCAATAAATAGTTACTGAATAAATAAACAATTAGACTGGTTTACAACCTACAGACTTACTCTATTTCATGCTCAGTCAGCCAGCCAATAACTACTAGCTATTCACTAAATGTTGTACACTGTCTAGGAGTAAAGAACCTATGTTAAGATTAGGCCTCTCTCTAAGAAAGTCATGATAACTGTTAAATAGGGTATGTGTCATGAGGCTGTGCATAATGGGATACGTGAGCAAGGAAGAAAGGCAGCTAATGCAGAGAGTAGGTAAAATTCTCCCAGTCATGCTTCAGTTACATTCTGCAAAGTGAATAGCATGGAGGAGGATATGGAGCATGTAGCCACAAGATGAAACTATGTGGTCAGTAGAGAGAAAGGGCAGGAGGTAAGATAAGCACAATGCAGGGGACTTAGCAGGAAGGACCAAAACCAAACCTAATCCCGAAAGCTGGAAGAAGCCATTGAAGGAAGGAGCCATTGAAGGTTTTAAGCAGAGGAGTGACATGATCTGACTTGCATTTTAGGAATATCACTCTGACAACATTAGGAGGAGGCAGAAGAGAGGCAGAAGTCCAGAGAGAGCAGTAAAACTAAGACAATCCATCCCAACATTCATTTGTGCATTTCTCCAAGAATACGGATGCCTGCTTAGGAAGGCTATGTGCAAAGGCTCTCAGAACAGGAAAGAGCAATGGGAATGGAAAAGGGCCAGCTCTAAAGCTACAGAGTGGGTAAAACATAAAGACCTGGGTGGCTGATAGGGACATGTAATATGACAGCCATGTATGTGGTTTGGCTACAGCCAGAGCAGTGCCGTTCATCAAAATAAGAAATGGAGTGGGAAATGAGATGGGGAAAGTGTGGAGGTAACTTGATTTGGGGGTAAAATTACATGTGAAGTTTCAGATGATTTGAAGTACTAGTCAGACATTGAATTAGAGGTGGCCATGAGGCAATAGGGATTTCTTTACTTTCATGAGAACAAGCTGGAAAAAGCATTCTATTCTAGGTAAACTCAAAAACTTCTATAATGGTAGTTCTGTTTCGATATTTTGTATCATATCTTTCTTATTCTTATGAAAGCAACAAATTAGTTAAGTGTCTTTATGTTTTCCATAAAAATTAAGTGCATACCTTTACTAAAAATTGAACTTGGAGAAATATACATTAAAAGACTAACTTAAAAAAAAGACCAAGTTTTCAGAAAAACAATTCTTTATGTTCATACTCAACAATGAAAGGCAACCACTGACATTCTACTATTACGTTCATCAAGAGAGAAATCCATAATAAAAAATGACAAATTAGAAGGAGATGAAAGAGAGGAGGAAAACAAATGAGGAACATCAACGTGTCTACATGACATTCCTAGCAGGAAGGTGATTTAATTATCAGGTCAGGAAAGCTTCAGTTGACCTTACACATGTTATTTGTACATTTATATTCATCACCACCAAAGGGATATGTCGCAACTTATGAAAACACATTCAAAGCAAAAAATTTTACAAATTAAGAAACATGAATTCAAAGAGAAACACAGAAAAATAATGCTAGGAATAAGATTATTGCACAAATGTATATTGCTTATTCTTTCACGTCCATTAGAGATGGTCTACAAATTTGGCTCTAACCTTTCTAGTAACCAATGTAAAGAAGAAAGTACGCGATCAAGTATAAGATTCATAATAGCCATAAGATTTTTTTTTTTTTTTTTTTTTTTAGAAAATGAGTCAGTGAAAAGGAAAAAAAAAAAAAGAAAAGGAAAGAAAAAGAAAATGAGTCAGTGCTTCTAAACCCTGGGATCTGAGAAGAATGTCAACTGCAAGTCCTCTCAAAAATGATGTGATGTACTATACTAAGTAGACTTGTTATTAAAAACACAGAGAGAATAGTGAATTTCACCCAGCTACTTGCTATAACATCCATCATTGAAGGCCAGCAACTTAACACCACTATCCTATAAATAACATTTCTCAGAAGTAGGTTTTTGAGCAAATGGACAACAGAGAATTTAAACTTCCAATCTCTAAAAGGAATGTGAACACAGATTTTTTTTTTTTTTTTTTTTTTGGTACAACTTAAAGGCGCCACATCCTTTAGTGATAGCTAGAGCAGAGGGTAGGGTTAAAGTCCTCTTAAAAAATTAAGAAGTTTAATGAAGACATCACATTCTGCAAAAATATGGATTTTGTAGAAGATAGCCCATGAAAAATACAGTGCAGTCAGGAAGGAAAAAAGATGAGCTTTGGAGTTATGTTTGGCTTCAAAACCTGGTTCTGATACTTATAGCTGTATGGCCCTAGAATAATCACTTAACCTTTTGGAGTCTGTTTCCTTTATCTATAATATGCAGGGTATAATGAGGAATAAATGAGATTATAAATATAAAGTGTTAGTATAGTGTTGAGTACGTGGACATAAGATAAGTGAGGGGGCGTGGGACAGAATACCAACAGAACTAATTATAGTAGGAAATAGTATACATAATAGTGAGGGGAAGGAAATATGGAATCTGTATCTGGCAGAGGAAGACTCATTTACACTGTAACTAAATGACTTTGGTGCCAAGAGAGTGCCACTTCTACTAATGGGAGTACATCATATTCCCCAAGAATGTTGATTGAAAGTAAGTATACAGTTCTAGACCATAATTGCCTTTGCTCCCTCCAGTTGTGTACAATTAGTTAATATTCAATGTTTCTTAGAAATAAGAACTGGGACACCTGGGTGGTCCAGTGGTTGAGAGTCTGCCTTCAGCCAAGGGTGTGATCCTGGAGACCCAGGATCGAGTCCCACATCGGGCTCCCTGCATGGAGCCTGCTTCTCCCTCTGCCTATATCTCTGCCTCTCAATCTCTGTGTCTCTCATGAATAAATAAATAAATACAATCTTAAAAAAAAAAAAAAAGAAAGAAGAACCTACACATCAAATGACAAAGACCAATAAAATAATTCATCCATCTAACTTCTAAGTAGCCACCCACATATCAACTTCTGTATATCATCAATTTAAGGTGCAGCCAAAAGCACACATGATAAATGACTTAATTATAAATCTATACTTGCCAGGGAAAGAGTTTTAATTTAACAAGCAACATAAAAGATAACTAGAGCCTGTTCTCAATAGTAGCTACTCATTTTTGTCTCACAGCAGGTGTACACATGCACTTGAAACATCTGCTTTCCTTATTATAGAAATCTTCACCTAAAGAAAAAAAAGAGAAGTTCCTGTTTCTCCCACAAAAGCTTTAAAAATCAAAAAAGGTGCAACTAAATGTAGTTATTTAGGGGCGTTTTTCTTCCTTACAGGCATCCTGCTTATGAATCATAATACTTGAAATATTTTATTTCTGTTTTCCTTCAATTAACCATTTTTTGGCTAACCTGTTTTCCCATCACCTCTACTAAAATACATTCACCTCATCCCCAGACTACTGGTTAATCACACTTCTCAGCCGAGAGTATATTATCACCATCAGTCCATAGAAAGCCCCTCTCTTGGTTTATTTATTTTATTGTTTCCCCCCCCTTTATCTCCAATCCCCATTCTCTCCCACTTCTACATAAGCAATCACTGAATTGTCTGGCATCTGTCTTTGGATACAGATTGTTTATTTGAAAAATATAAAGTGTTGTTTTTGTGTATATGTATGTTTAAAATTTTTCATCAGTGGCAATGTACTATGCATAATCTTCTCTCATTTCTCATGAAATCTTTCCAAATTGTATCCATGATGTAGCATGGCCTTTTAATCCATACTAAACTGTTGTGTTGTATTCCAAAAAATGAACCTGTTACCTCAAAAAATGCTAATATATCCAAACATGACATCTAGATAAACTGAAACTTAAATGTAAAGGTGGCTAACAGTGGGAGCGCCTGGGTGGCTTGGTAGGTTAAGCATCAAACTCTTGGTTTCAGCTCAGGTCATGATCTCACGTGACATGAGATGGAGCCCTGAATTGGGCTCTGAGTTCAGCAGGAGTCTACTTGAAGATTCTCTCCTTCTGCCCCTTTCCCACTTGTGCATGTGTGCTTGTCTCTCCCCCAAATAAATAAATAAAATATATATTTAAAAAAGATGGCTAAGAAAGAAATGTCAGATCAGTGAATAATCTTGTGGCCCTAGAAAATAAAAGCATAACTTTAAGGTAAAAAAAAAAAAAAAAAGAAGGAGGAGGAGAGGAGATATATTTGATAAATTCAAAATTAGTCTTAAATCACAATAGTAAAAAGCCAAATAACTAGCATATAGAGACTAAACTTTATTAATAATGGAAGGAATGTAAATAAAAATGAATATCTCTTTACATCTGTCAGTTTGGAAAAATGAAAAGTCTAAATATATAAAATGTCGGCAAGGATGTGGGGAAGCAGGAGCATTCATCTACTATTGGTGGGACACAGACAGTGCAGCCTTTCCAGGAAGCGTTCTGGCAGTACTTGGTGACTTTCAGAATGTGTGTTCTTTTAAAGATGTTTATTTCAGAGAGAGAGAGAGAGAGAGAGAACAAGCCAGGGGGTGGGGGAGGAGGTAAGGGACAGAGAGAGGGAAAGAGAATCCCAAGCTGACTCCAAGCTGAGTGCAGAGCCCAGCGAGGGACTTGATTCCAGGACCCTGAGATCATGACCTGAGCAGATATCAAAAGTCAGACGCTTAACTAAATGAACCCCCCAGGGGCACCCACAATGTGTGTTCTGCAATCCTACTCCTGAGTACATACCCCTAGAGTACAAAGATGCTTCTCATACCATTGCTTGTGGTAGCAGGAAGAGATAATCCACTCCTTGTCTTATGCAAGATAAAATTATATAGATACACACTATGAAACTATGTATCAAAAAAAGAAACTATGTATCTCTTATCTCTATAACCTTTCTAAAACAAAGATTCTGCCATAAATTTTCTGTAAAAAAATTAGAGCATGCCTGCAGACTTGAAGTACAAAACACAAATAACATCTCACATTGGCAAATAGTGGAATATTTTCCTATAGAATCAAAAGGAATCTTTCCTAAATAACTGAATATTCTCTACAAAGGTCCTAAATACATGTACCTGTATGAGTACAGTCTGAATATTATTTAAATATAATAGCAATGTACTTGAAGACTTAAAAAAATTTAGAACAATTTATTAAAACTGCAAATTCTACCTGTTATTTTAGCTACAACGTGATAGTAAATCAAAGGATACAAATTGAGCTTTTTAAGGTTATATTAGCCATGTAATGACAAAAGTTCCCTTATTCTTATTTTCCTGTGCGGCCTTAAAACAAGTAAAGTCATCAGTTCTCAAGAATTATGGGATATAAATGCTACAATTTAACAACGCACAATGCTATCAGTGTTCCAAGTGCTTTAAAAAAAGGTCTGATGGATACTGGTCATGTTAGTGTCACACTCAATTACTGAGTTCATGTACACATGTGGCTCTGGAGTCAGAGTTTTTAGATGTCTGGGCTTTAAATAAGACAATAATTTGGACACTCAGGAAAGTTATGAAAAGCAACTTGAATTATAAATACGCAACTCAGTTTCTTATAACATCTCTAATTTTCATGTACTTTCCCAATATTAGATCCAAATCTGAAATGATACTACTTGGGGCATAAAAGCCCAAATAACTGCTGCCTATACGTCTCATGAGAAACCACTGTCCTGGGTACCTGGATGGCTCAGTCAGCTAAGCGTTGCCTTTTGCTCAGGTCATGATCCCAGGGTGCTAGATCAAGCCCCCACATCAGGCTCCCTGTTCAACGGGGAGCCGGCTTCTCTCTCTGCCTGCTGCTCCCCCTGCTTGTGCTCTCTCTCTCTCTCTAATAAATAAATAAAATCTAAAAAAAAAAAAAAAAAAAAGAAAGAAACTTCTGTCCTAAAGTGTACTTTAAATACAATGGTCAAAAAATAAATAAATAAAAATAAATAAATACAATGGTCCTTGCCCAAAGGCTGCTTTTTCACACACACAGAAACATTTACCTGACACAGAAGCTTCCAAAAGAACTACATTCACAGGAGGGAAAAGAGCTGGGAGCGAGACTGGTTCTTGGCAAGGATGGCTATTTGAGAGGCCTGAGCTGACTGGACCGTATGGCTTTGTTCCCTCCAAAGGTCGTTTGAAGCACAGTATTTTTATGGTAGGGTATTGAGTTCTGAGATCTCTGATACACCCCAGGGAACGAGCAAAGGCTACTCTCCGCCCTGTGCCAGCCCCCTGCCAGCTCACTAATGAAGGTGAAGAACTGTGAGTGCACCCAAATAAAACACAGGAAAAGGCGAAAAAGGACTCCGAGCTGGGTCCATTCCTTTTATTCCGGGAGCAACCTTTTCTGCACTTAGGGACTAATGAGTCATGAACAAGAGGTGAGAACAAATCCCACAGTGCGTTACCAGGAGGGACAACACCGTCGCCCTTTGTTTTCCCTAGCTGGTTCAGTTTTCAGAGCATTTCCCAGCAAGGACCAAAAGCAACTAGAACAAAGGAAATTGAGCAGATACTTGAACTGTCTCCATTTATACTTCAGGGAACTGGGTGCCTCAGTGTTGACGCGATGGTGCGGGTGTGGAGGAATACATAGGTAAAGGGGCCCAGGGAATCAAATAGAGATGACTTTATCTGAAAAGTTTATTTAAAAATTTATTTTGAACAACCTTATCTTTTCTAAGGGACTTGAGCTCTAATCCCTCAGCAGACTTGTAAAAGGAAAACAAAAATAAAACTTGAGGTATTGTATTTTTCTATTCTTACCACTTAATTAAGAAGGGCCTTAATTGCCTTTCCCCCTCTCCAGCCTCCTCCACTTGGGGGAGTACCTAAACCAGAGTACCTAAACCAGAGCGGAACACAGATCTGAAAAGCTACTCTCGAGGGAAAAACACCAACACAATTATCTTAGACACCATGTCTCCCTTTCTCCTCTGCTCTCTTTCCCCCACTCCATCCACCTCAACAAGCACACATCCACAGCATTTCTGGTGTACAAGAAGCTTTCCTGGCAGCACTAAAATCACCAAATGCTGCAATATGAGAAAGTTCCCAATAATCTGCAGAAAAGGAAGAAGAGGGAAAGAAGTTATAAAATAGAAAAAAAAAAAAAAAAAAGGATGGGAGAGAGGCTAAATCTGCCAAGAAATAACATCTTCTAACTAAGACACATTAATAGAAAATAACAGGGATCCAATAAAATTTGATTTGCTCCCCTATATGTTAAAAATCTAGAATTTTACCTCTTTTCTCGTTATTTACTATGATGACATGCAGACCAATAAAAAGTGTTCTTTGCTGCCCCAGAATGATCAGGAAACTTCTGTGATGTGACTACCAAAATTTATACCAAAATTTATACATTATCATTAATCTCTCTTAGACCCACAGAGAAAAAAAAATCCTCAATTTTGATTTGGTATTCTAACAAATCAGAGTATGCTCACCAAGGGTCTTTTTTTTTTTAATTTTTATTTATTTATGATAGTCACAGAGAGAGAGAGAGAGAGGCAGAGACACAGGCAGTGGGAGAAGCAGGCTCCATGCACCGGGAGCCCGATGTGGGATTCGATCCCGGGTCTCCAGGATCGCGCCCTGGGCCAAAGGCAGGCGCCAAACCGCTGCGCCACCCAGGGATCCCACCAAGGGTCTTATAATAGTAAATAATAAATTATTTTTATGTAGTTAAAAATTATATCAGCTCCTTTTTATTAATATCAATAATGTGCTAGCATGTATGCATGACCTCTAATCTTTGTAACCATGATGGAAGTTAGACATTACCAGATATTCCCATGAGGATATTAAAGACTGAATGATGTGCTCAAGATCTCATAAGTTTAGTGATGGAACCAGGATTTGAATCTAATTTTTTCTGGCTCCAAAGACTATCCTCTATTAAGCCACAGAAGAAAGTGAACTATATCCAGCCCTTTAACATTTGAACAGTAAAATTTAAGCTTAATACTATGATAACACTGAATTTTCTACAATCAACAATCCATCATATGGATCAGTAATAATGAAGAATCATAATGAGAATGACATAGTTGCTAATTAAAGTAGATTGACTATAAGTGACATCCAGGTTGTACTTCAACAACTGCATAAGTTTCTAAGGGGCTCAGAACACCTGGCTACGTTGATTATTTAGACTATAATTGGACTCTAAACCCTAAACTAACCCATAGGTTCAGAGTCCAATTTTAGTATATGCCTGCTACCCATAAAAAAAAAGGAGTCATCAAATGAATGCAACCTCTGGGGATCAATGGCCCTTAAGGAATTCAGAAATAGTATGGATTTTACCAGAGGTCTCTCAATGTCTCTATCACTCTGAACCTTCGGGAAGTCCCAGAAGTGTAATTCCCCGAAAGCCTGGAAACTAACCCCTGCAGAATATGGACCTTCTCTATCATCAACAATACTCCTCCAGTTTGAAGGATACCTCTACCTAAGATCAGTCCTTCTTCCTGAGCTCTGGATTCATCCCATCTTAAGTTGCTCCCATCCTCATGTTTGTTCTCTCCTCTACCAACCTCTATGTCTCCATTGTCTCCTACCTATCAGCATGTAAACATGCTCCAGCTCTCATATCCTCTCCCAGCCCATACCTCCATCACATACTGTCTTCTGTCTCTTCCCTTCTTTGTAGCCAAAATACATCAAAGCATGACCTGCACCTGTTGATTCCATACACTCACCTCCCACTTAAGTGTTTAATCAAATTTACTGAACTCCTGCAACCATCAGTCTACTGAAAAAGGTTCTCAAAATGTCACCAATGCTTTTAAGTAGCAAAACCAATGTCACTAGTCTTCACCTTACTCGACTTTTTAGTTGAATTCAAAACCATTAAATGCTACCTTCTTTTTAAAATTCTCTTCCTGTGGGTTCCACATAACATACACTCATGATTTTCCTCAAACTTCTGCAGCATCTCCTCTTCAGTTCCTGAATATACCTCCTTGTATGTTGCTATGCTAGGCTCTCTTCTTCCTCTAGGGATTCTCCCTAGGCAATTTCATCTGTCTCCTTGATTTCAATCAAACCAACTATTCCCTAAAGAATACCAAACCTATACATCCAGCCTAAACCAGTCTGCATCCCTAGAAATGTAGACAACACCTGAAGAACAGGATATATAACAAGGAACAAAATAGATATGAATTATTTTTGGCTCCTCCCTTGCTCCAATCAGTTACCAAATCCTAATGTTTCTATCTCCTAAATACCCATGAAATCTCATCATCCCACTATCACTACCCAAGTCCACGCAAGCACCATTTTTCACCTATGTTACAGCCAATAGCTTCTTAACTGGTCTACCTGCAGGTTTCCTTCCTGTTAATTTGCTACACATAGACATAAGAACCACATAGCACACACATGTCACCAACACTGAGACTGGCCTATAGCAGGAGCTTAATATATTTTTGTTAAGTGAATGAGTGAATCAATCAATTGATCAATGAACCAACCAATTCAGAACTCAAGGGCTAGCTTTAATGATCCTTAAAGAATCTCCTCGAAATTGAGTGGTGGCCTTTAAAAAAATATTGCCCCCAAATTTGTGCCTTTGTGTTATTCTGCTGCACCAGGTCACAAATACTGGGGAAGTGCAGCAGACTGTTGAATACTGTGGGAGATCCACATTTATACCTGCTCTGTAGGATCACCATGTATGCCTTTGGTAATGACTCTCAGTTGAGGTCATTTCTATTCCCCTGGGGGTACTGCTACTGGCATCTAGTGGATAGAAATCAGGGATGCTGCCAAATAGACGAAAATGTACAGAATAGCCCCTCATAACCAGGAATTATCCAGTCCAAAATGTTAATAACGTCCAGGTCTATAGTTATAAAATCAAAGTACCATCACCGTAACAGTTAACACTATTTCCAAATGCCACAAGATCAGAAGTCACAAGATAATAAACCTTTCCATTCTCTCTGAAAAATGAGATATGATACATTCTAGAGTAAAAGTTAATGGGCTTCTCCAATTTAAAAAAAGAATGGAGATAAAATTTAAATAATGATTTAGCATTCCAGCTCTGGGAATATAAAAAAATATATATACTTTTGAAACAACTTCTAATAAGATTTATTCATTTCTTAACAGTATGGAGATTCCTCAAAAACTTAAAAATAGATCTACTCTATGATCCAGCAATTGGATTATTAGGTGTATATCCAAAGAATAGAAAAATACTAATTTGAAGGGATATATGCACAGTGATGTTTATAGTACCATTATTTATAATAGCCAAATTTATTTATTTTTTTTTTTTTTTTTTTTTTTTTTTTTTTTTTTTTTAATGATAGTCACAGAGAGAGAGAGAGAGAGGCAGAGACACAGGCGGAGGGAGAAGCAAGCTCCATGCACCGGGAGCCCGATGTGGGATTCGATCCCGGGTCTCCAGGATCACGCCCTGGGCCAAAGGCAGGCGCCAAACCGCTGCGCCACCCAGGGATCCCATATAATAGCCAAATTTAGAAAAAAGCCCAAATAAATGTCCATCAGTTGAATGGATAAAGAAGATTTGGTGTACATATATATATATATATATATACATACACACACAGACACACACACACACAATGCAATACTACTCAGCCATAAAAAAGAATGAAATCCTGCCATTTGCAACAACATAGATGGAGCTCAAGAGTATTATGCTAAAAAAAAATAAAAATAAAAATAAATAAATAAATAAATAAATAAATAAAATTTTTTAAAAAGAGTATTATGCTAAGTCAAATAAGTCAGTCAGAGAAAGACAAATACCATATGATTTGACTCATATGTGGTATTTACAAAACAAAACAAACAAACAAGCTGGGGTTGGGGGGAGGAAAACCAAGAAACAGACTCTTAACTATAGAGAACAAACTGTTGGTTATCAGGGGGAAGGTGGGGGGGGATAGGTTAAATAGGTGTTGGGGATTAAAGAGGGCATTTGTTACGATGAGCCCCAGGTGTTGTATGTAAGTGTTGAATTACTAATATTACACTGTATGTTAACTACCTAGAATTTATTTTTTTAAATTTTTTTTTAATTTTTATTTATTTATGATAGTCACACACAGAGAGAGAGAGAGGCAGAGACACAGGCAGAGAGAGAAGCAGGCTCCATGCACCAGGAGCCCAACGTGGGATTCGATCCCGGGTCTCCAGGATCGCGCCCTGGGCCAAAGGCAGGCGCCAAACCACTGCGCCACCCAGGGTTCCCAACTACCTAGAATTTAAATAAAAACTTTAAAAAAAGCTTTATTCATTTCTATTGAAGAGTCCATTCTCAGAATAAAAATGAACACAATAACAAAACTCCCCAATATGCATATAATGTTTTATTATTCTTATTATTCTTTTTCATGCCTTTGAGAAACAGGAAGATGGTCTCTCTCTCACCTCTATCTTCTCCACTCTATTTAACCAACCATAACATAATTGGGAAGTATGTTTTATTGTCTGTTATACTAGATGATATGCTTCCTCTTCCTAAGATAAAAAATAAGTAGACTTTCTTTATATATTTCTCTCAGAACAAAGACCAAAACAAAAAATCTGAATCAAGATGTTTTATTTGCATGAATAGAAACATATTTTTTGACAATCAAGAAATAAGAAATATTCTCCATTTTTATCTTAGTCAAAAAGCCATCAACCAATGGCAATATAAAACCATTCTAATGGCTTTTTTTTCCTTTTATAGATACCACACTTTTATGGAATGGTGTTTCTGCACAAAATCAAAGCTAAGAGACCAGCAATTATAATTCATTGAGTGAAAAATTTAGGGGAAATAAATACTCCACTGATTGAATATGAAAACCTCCGTTGCTTGCTGTGACAATATTCCTTTTTTGTGCTTCATATGACTCAGTGAAGATTTAGCATAACCTACTATATAGGTCAACAAGCATGCTCAATGATTTTGTTGTGTAATTACAATAACCAACATAACCTTAAGAGTTTTTGATGATCAAATGTACCAGCTGTAGCTTGAAGAGAGCTATATGATGTAGGGTGAAATTACATATGGAGACCTCGAAAGCAAAAAGTAAAACTGTTTTGATTATGTATACTCATCTCATCCTAAGAGCTTTAATGGTTCCCATTTTCTTAACCCAACTTTTTCAATGATGCAGTTTTCTTTATCTTTCTTGGTTTTTTTTAAGATTTTATTTAATTATTCATGAGAGACACACACACACAGAGAGAGAGAGAGAGAGAGAGAGAGAGAGAGAGAGGCAGAGACACAGGCAGAGAGAAGCAGGCTCCTTGCAGGGAGCCCCATGTTAGATCCCAGGACTCCAGGATCAAGCCCTAGGCCAAAGGCAGGTGCTCAACTGCTGAGCCACCCAGGCTTCCCCAATGATGCAGTTTTCAATAACACAATTTGAGCGTCACTAAATAAGAACCATGTCATCTAACTGAAACTTTGTAATGCCATGGTAATAAAAATCCCAAATTAATAACTGTAACTCTTTAGTTTGCCAATAAGAGCTATGACTCAGCACTTTTACAACATAAGGATCTCAACCAACAGGATTTACTTTAAGTGAGTACCCTGGGGAAAGAGTCTAGAACTAGATAGGTTAGCATGTACCCAGATATCTATACACAAACATCTCAGATGTGTCAGAATAGATAGCTCTCCATTCTTAGTACTAATATCCAGACCCTGACTAAAGCAGGAAATAATTTGAAAATGAAAAATAAGCAGAAAGGAACATTAATCATTAATTAAAATAAAAGACTGGCAATATCCTATGTGTCCATTAGTAAGGATCTAGTTTAAAAAAAGTTGTGATTTACTATATGATCCAAACAACACATAACAAGAGACTACAAGAAGTCTTTTATGTACCAAAATGGAATGATCTTCAAGTTATATTATTAAATGAAAATAAGACATACAATAGTAATAAGTAGCAGTGTTTGTGTGAAAAGGAAAATTATTGTTTATTTATGTACATATTATATACACACATATATACATTAAATATGTACATACACATATCTTCTATATGCATGAAATATTTATGGAAAGAAACAGAAGAAGCTAGTAGCAGAACTGGGTTTCAAGGAGGCTAATATGGTAGTTTGGGGAAAAGAGTGAGTGAAAGACTTCTTATATACTGCTCTGTACCCCTGTAATTTTGAACCAGGTGAATATATTTCCTACTGCAAAATAAATAGAACTGAAATTTAAGAACATCTTATTTGCCAAAACATTCCATAATGATTCATTGGGGGAAATACTACTTCTCCTTCTCTAAGTCAGTGACTTCTGTTAACGTGTGGGTCAGGATGTATGCCTCAACATTCCATTAATATGGCACTGGTGAGAGCTCCTAACAAAACAGTAACTTAAAACAACAAGAACAACAACACTCTATGGCCACTTTTTCCTCAATCATTTTCTCTTCAGGACACCTGGGTGGCTCAGTGGTTGAGCATCTGCCCTTGGCTCAGGGTATGGTCCCAGGGATTGAGTCCTGCATCAGGCTCCCTGCATGGAGCCTGCATCTCCCTTGCCTATGTCTCTGCCTCTCTCTGTGTGTCTCTCATGAATGAATAAATAAAATCTTTTAAAAAAAATTTCTCTTCAGGGATGCCTGGGGGGCTCAGCGGTTTGGCGCCTGCCTTCAGCCCAGGGCCTGATCCTGGAGACCTGGGATCGAGTCCCACACCGGGCTCCCTGCATGGAGCCTGCTTCTCCCTCTGCCTGTGTCTCTGCCTCTCTCTCTGTGTATCTCTCATGAATAAATAAATAAAATCTTAAAAAAAAAAAATTTCTCTTCAAATCAGTATAGAATTTGCAGTGAAAAAGAGGCAGCATTAAGGTTTAATTTTTGCTTCCTGATAAAACTTGTTTTCCTTAACTATGAATAAGGGGAAAAATTAGATGTTTTTGGCTAATTTATTTGTCTATCATTAAGAAATACATATAAATACACAAGTAAATTTGGACACAGGCGGTTCCAACTTTAAATGCCAAAAAATAAAATTCTGCCCTAACTCTTCTCTTTCTAAATAACACCTGTATCATTTAACAATGTGACAGTGCAACGTGGACACATATCCCAAGGCCATAGTTAAAAGAAAGTTGAGGACTGCCCTTCTAAGCTAGGACCACAGCTCTGCCCACACATTCTAGGAGTAGGCTCAAGAAGCATTTGAATAAAAAAAAAAAAAAAAGAAGAAGAAGAAGAAGAAGAAGCATTTGAATCTTTGTCCGCCTTCTGACAGATGAGGAAAAAATAAAAAACAAAAAAAACCCCTCTGTATCAGTTATGCCAGCTCAAAACCTATGATCTCTGGGAACACTCTCTTTAGTACTCAACTACGTGTTTTTTTAACTTTTTGAACAATTACATGCTTTAAGCATTTCATTATAGAACAAAAATTTTTAAGTTCTGTCAAAATCGTTTTAAAGAGCTACTTTGACTCTTAACTCCTGACTTTAAAAGCTACCAGGACAAGGTAATTTTTTAAGGTCATGTTAGTGCTAAAGACCTTTGGGGTTCAACTAAGTACTTGTTCTCACTTGACTTCATAAATCAGATTAGGGCCAGGTTTTTTTGCACAGCCTTATAAATGGGGAGGCATTACTTTAGCTCTGACCTTCAGCAAAATTCTATCAATGAATAGTGTCTAAGTTTCAATGTCCTTTTTTTTCTCTTGACATTTAAATGTTCATAGTTTATGTGTAATTAATGGTGACGCCATATATTAACTACTAAGCTATTTTTCTTTTTTCAATAAGTATCAGACAGACTACGCATATATATGTTAAGTGTTGTGGTAAAACATGTTCTTACTGAGAAATTAAGACTTTTTTAATGCTCTCAAAGAGACCACCAAATTCAACCCTCAGTGATGGCACTATTTCATAAATGATCATTTAGGTTAAAAGAAAAGAAGGTATCTGAGTAGACCAGAGGGAGGTTTAAAAAAAACAAAAAAAGGCTGAAACACTCACCTTGAGCTATCTGCACTTCAGATTGGGGACACCCCTCTTGGAATACCTTCAGTGGTCTAGGACCTAGGTTTTGATTGACACTCAAAACAAATGCAGCTATTCAAACATTTGCCCATATCTGAAAAGTATCTTGAGTACTCAAGTGCATTATGGAATGTGATTAACATGCTTTGATTTTGAAAAATCCCAGGAAAGGAAAAGAATGTAAACAAAAGAATGGAATATATATATATATATATATATATATATATATACACAGTTGTACATTATGGAATCAGAAGTGTATGGACAGAAAATATATAAGTAGGGTTAAGTTAATACATATGGGGAAGGAAACACTAGTCCATTCACAAATTCTCTATGAAGTAAATGGGAAGCAACTCTTTCTATTCTCATTTTGCAAATAGGAAAATTAAGGCATGAAACAGAAAAGTAACAATGTGTGCGTGTGGGGAAGGTTACAGGTTTACAAAAGTAATGACTGAGTAAGAACATTAAGGCTAGTCTCTTGATATCATAATCTATGGTTCTAATCTTTCCTTATCACAGAAGTACCTCAATTGTTCTTCCTACTTGTTCTTCAGGAAATTTGTGAACTACCTAATAACCACCATAATATATAATTATCATTTTCATGCATACAGAATATAATTTTAAGTGGTGTGAAAGACAGAGGAGAAAGGGGAAAAAGACATGGTCTTTGATTTCCAGGAGATTTGTTGAGGGGGGTGGAGAGGCAGAAGAGAGGGAATATACTGTAAATCTTTTTGGAAACAGAGAAGAATGAATAAAATTTGGTTTAAAATAGGTGGCATAGGGCAGCCCGGGTGGCTCAGCAATTTAGTACTGCTTTCAGCCCAGGGCATGATCCTGGAGACCCGGGATTGAGTCCCACGTTGGGCTCCCTGCACGGAACCTGCTTCTTCCTCTGCCTGTGTCTCTGCCCCTCTCTCTCTCTCTCTCTCTCTCTCTTTCTGTAGGTCTCATGAATAAATAAATAAAATCTAAAAAAATAATAAATAAATAAATAAATAAATAAATAAATAAATAGGTGGCATAGATATAGTCCAATATCATACAGAGTGAGAAAAAAAATACTTAAAAAAATTTTTTTTGTCTTTTTTGTTTTATCATGCACTTTGACTAAATAGTCACATGACACTGGATGCAGCAGTAATGAAAAATCAACCAAAATATTTAGATTTCATTGAGATAGGCTCATTCTAGTTCTAAAATATTAGTTTATACTGCTAGTAATGCACACTAAAACTAATAATGAAGGGGAAACTACTACTACAGTATCCTCTGTTTGCTCAAACATATCAGAGTTTAGACAGAAGTAAATGTTAAATATTGCACTCAAGTAGAGCTTAAGATTTCTGTGGGATTGATGTACATTTTTTTTAAAGGCCACAAATACTATGAAAATCAATGGAGCCATAAGTTTCTAAGCAGAATGTGACTACAATTTAAGCATAATTGTAAAAACCACATGAAAGTTTAAGAGTAGGGTAATAATTTGCCTGCAGAAGTTTTGACTGAACATATATCCTAAGTGCTCCTTGCCTGAAATCATACCAGCAGAGTGGAAAAGTAATATGTGAACAATGGAAAACAACTGAATTAAAATGCACATTAGACTCTAAAAAAGAAAATTATTATTTTGGAAAATATAGGCTCTAAGAAATAAATCTCCACAGCAAAGTTGGCTAGGTTCTAAGACCACAGAGATTAAAAACAAGAAGGTATATAGTATGTTAGCTCCTTTCTAGCATCAAAATTTGGATAGCCATTTAAAACAAATACAAGATTTTAAATAGACCAAGTTATAGGTAAATATACCAATGACCTATTCAAGTGGAAATCAAATATCTCTGTATCACAGCTAAAGTTGGTCTCTCAGAAAACATCCAAACAATGTGCTAAGTCAGCTACTAATTATCTTTATAAGGTTTTATTATTTTATTTTTTATTATTTTTTAAATATTTTATTTATTTATTCATGAGAGACAGAGAGAGAGAAAGAGAGAGAGGCAGAGACACAGGCAGAGGGAGAAGCAAGCTCCACGCAGGGAGCCCGACGTGGGATTCGATCCCGGGTCTCCAGGATCACACCCCAGGCTGAAGGCAGCACTAAACTGCTGAGCCACCAGGGCTGCTCTCTTTATAAGGTTTTAATATGACATTTTAATGACATTAATAATTAGACAACCTTGTTTATATTTATTTAAGAAGAAAAAAAGACAAAAGGCTTAAAATCTATCATACATGTTCTATTGTTTTTACTTTAACATGTTCTGTTCATAAATTGTTCCTTTAGTAGAAAGAATAAGAACTTAATATAAACCAGGAATGACACCCTTCAAGCACTGCAAAGCTAAAAGCAGCTTAAATACAGACATCTTGTGCTTATAATATAATATAATATACATTTATATTATAATAAAATATTTTTAGCCATTCAATTAAAAATATATATATATCACTCAAATAATGAAAGATTTAAATATTCAAAATACTTCATATAATATCTGCACATCATGTGTATTTTATACATGTGACATACCTTGCATACTGGGTAGCTCAAAGACACTTAAAACATTTGTTATGTTCCACCTTACGTACATATAAAAATAAACACATTTTTTTTCATTAAAGATTTCATTTTTTTATTCATGAGAGACACAGAGAAAGAGACAGAGACATAGGCAGAGGGAGAAGCAGGCTCCCTAAGGGGAGCCTTACATGGAATTCAAATCCAGGACCCTGGGATCACCACCTGAGCCAAAGGCACACACTCAACCACTGAGCGACCTAGTTGCCCCATAAACACACATTTTAATGTGATATATTCCCAGCAATATTAAAACACAACTCATATTTTTGTTTAGGGAGGAAGGATTGTTTTGCTTGTTTTTGCAATTTGAGTTTATGATAGTCTTTCATCATTGATGTATACAAAATAGTACATGTGCAGATATTGAGAAAAAGTAAATATCTTTAATATACAACTTGAAACATTCTCAAGTTTAATATGGAGTCTCTACATAATCAGTAGGCTAGTCCTCTCAAAGTAAAACCTAAGCAAGATAACCTATTAAATAATAAACAATCTAGAGGACAGAGTGATTATAAGTACCCTGAGGGCAGGGGCCATGTCTTGTATTCTACATTCTGCCCATCATCTAGCACGGCAGCTTGCATACAATAATTATATAATAAATACTACATGTCCAAACAGATTCAAACAGCCCAAATCCTGGCTTTACTTCTACCACTGACATTTTTTTAAATGAAATAAATATTTCATGGAATGTCTATCCTAAGACTTACTCCATCCTCCCTCTTAGAGCTATTGACCACAGTATAGAGGAGAATGCCTAGGCCTGCCGCCATTTTAATCTTATTTCAATTATATGGCCCTTTCTCCTTGTCCCTAGCTGATCGGATCAAGGGTAGACTCAGGATTCAAATAAAAGCAATGAGAGCATTTCATATGAAAATTTGATATTGGAGGCACATAAACTGGTATTTGGAAACTAAATATGTCAGTGGGGCAGAGTATTAAAACAAAGGTTCAGCTGAGTTTCTCACAGCTAACAGTTCTTTTTTCTGAGGCTAGCTGTACAACTATTCCTTGAACTCTGAGAGGTTCCTTATATTCTTAAAGAAAAATTTCATTTTTGAGTAGTAAGTAATAGAAATGAACTAAAGTTTAAGCAAGAATCTGGGGCAAGTCACTTCTCTTCATAGGTATTACAACACACGAAAAATATTAGATATAGTCTTTAAATAAGTAAGGACCTTAGGGATCCCTGGGTGGCGCAGCGGTTTGGCACCTGCCTTTGGCCCAGGGCACGATCCTGGAGACCCGGGATCGAGTCCCACGTCGGGCTCCCGGTGCATGGAGCCTGCTTCTCCCTCTGCCTGTGTCTCTGCCTCTCTCTCTCTCTCTCTCTCTGTGTGACTATCATAAATAAAAAATTAAAAAAAAAAAGTAAGGACCTTAGATATAAGTTAGTTTAAACTTTGAATCAGGAATTCCTTTGACAAACCCTTAAGAAGTAGCTCATGCTAACTACTTTTTGAACAGAAGAAGCCAGTCCTAATTACCAGGTCCCTTTTTGAAAAGAGCTAAAAAAGCTGCCTTCCTATAACTTTGATCCAGTGGTCCTAGTATTGTCTTCAACAGAAATTTAAATAAATTTATTCTGCTATGTGCCAATCTTTTAGCTTTTTCTAGATAGATGCTCTATTAACCCCTTATACTAATATAAGCTCTCCAGCTCATTCAATTCTTACCATACTTGATAAAACACTTGATAAAATACAAGATAAGATATTTGATTTCTATCCCTGGCTACTGAGATGTCACCACTAAAGGAGGTCTGCATTCAGCTCCTCCATCTGGAAAGAAACGGCATGGAAAAAGTGCCTCTGTTTAGAAAACATTTCTTGTATGGACAAGTATTATTATCCCAGTTAGAGACAAGGGAACTGATAGCAGCCCAATTTCAGACAAGCAAGAGCAAAGCTTGATATTCCCTTCAACATTTCCTTCCACACCCAGAGATCCACACACTATGTCATACTGCCATGCTTTCCCCACAAATTTATTTTCATTGGTCTGTGGAAAGCACCCCTAAATGCACTGAGGCATTTGTATGCCCTGCTCCAGTTTCTAAGGCTTAGACAGCTCTGATCAAAGCATAACAGGTCATACGCCTGCTCAGAAGCATTTTTTTTAAAAGGCACACTAGTAGCTCATAACAACTCATCTTATAGCATAAAAAGAAACAGAGTATTCAGGAAAAGCAATTCCAGAATGGCAGTGCAGTGATCTTTAAAAAAATCTTAGAAAAAATCTGGGGATCCCTGGGTGGCTCAGCGGTTTCGCGCCTGCCTTTGGCCCAAGGTGTGGTCCTGGAGTCCCGGGATTGAGTCCCTAGTCAGGCTCCCAGCATGGAGCCTGCTTCTCTCTCTGCCTGTGTCTCTGCCTCTCTCTCTCTCTCCCTCTTTTTTAAAATTAAAAAAAAAAAAAAAGATCTTAGAAAAATTTTTGTTGCCCATTCAGAAAAGCAACAAGAATACTGGCAAATATCAAAATCAACTCTCCCAGAACTTTGGAAATTAACTAAAGGCTTGCAACCATTAAAAACTTACTCTATGATCCAACTATTTCCACTTAGGTATAAACCCAAGAGAACTGAAAACATGTCCATATAAAAATTTATTTGTAGCACCATTATTCATAACAGCTAAAAAATGGAAACAACCCAAATGCCTATTAACTGACAAATAAATAAATAAAACTGGTATATCCATTTGGTACATTTGGCAATGAAAGTAAATAAAGTACTGATACATAACTAAGACATGGATGAAGCCCATGCTAAATCAAAAAGGCTAGTCACAAAAGGTCACATATTGTATGATACCATTTATATGAAATGTCCATACAGACAGAAAATAGAGTAGTGATTGCCAGGGTCTGGAGAGTACGATAAATGTTGAGTGACTACTAATGGCTGTAGAGTTTCTTTTTAGGGTGATGAAAATGTTCTAAAATGTTCCAAAATTAGGGGCACCTTGGTGGCTCAGTTGGTTAAGCATCCAACTCCTGATTTCAGCTCATGTCATGAGCTCAGGGCTGTGAGATCAAGCCCTGAGTTGGGCTCCACACTGGGCGTGGAGCCTACTTAAGATTCTCTTTCTGTTTTTTTTTTTTTCTCTCTCTCTCTCTTTCTGTCTCTCTCTCTCTCTCGCTCTGTCCCTTTTCTTTCTCTCTCTCCCCGCCCCTCTCCCTCTCAAAAATAAAATAAAAATGTTACAAAATTAGATTATTGGTGAGTTATGCAACTGTGTAAATGTACTGAAACCATTAAATTATAAATTTGAAGTGTTATAAAAAGTTCTTATTTAAAAGAGAGTTTTCGGGGATCCCTGGGTGGCGCAGCGGTTTAGCGACTGCCTTTGGCCCAGGGCGCAATCCTGGAGACCCGGGATCGAATCCCACGTCGGGCTCCCGGTGCATGGAGCCTGCTTCTCCCTCTGCCTGTGTCTCTGCCTCTCTCTCTCTCTCTCTCTGTGTGGGACTATCATAAAGAAATAAAAATTTAAAAAAAATAAAATAAAATAAAAGAGAGTTTTCACTGATCTAAAAACGGCTCCCATGTTTTCTCACCTTTGCTTCTTTGTCTCTTTTCCTCTGCCTGGAACGCGTTCCCTTTTACTTCTAACTACTGTAGTCAGACTCATTCTCTAAGAGTCCATCCAAATGCCACTCTTTCCACAGAGTCTTTCCCAGAGTGACTTTTTTCCTTTGGACTTCCAGAACACTTTCTTATGCATTAGCTTTAATAATTCTTTGTGAACATGTTTTACCTTCCCTACTATATTCTAATATCTCTTGGGCCAGGGGGATCATACCTTATTTGTGTAAATATACCCTGAGTGTATAGTAGTTTGCTTTTAACCTAGAAGGTATTCTCACAATGTTTGGTGAATGAGTATGCTTTGCTATATGAGTAAACAAAATATATTAAATCACCTTTACACAACAGTCTAATACTTTTCCTTTTTATTCTGTCTTCTTTTTAGGAACATGCAATACATTGCTTGAATAATTAACATCTGAAATCTTTAATTTAATGTTTCACATAAGAGTCATCTTTATTATAAGTCAGTTTTTTAATGCTTTTTCCTTAATTGAAACACTATATCTTTCCAGAAAAATGGAAAAACAAGTAAAAAGTTTTAAAATTATTAATATTGTCTATCCAGCAGAAAGACTAACATTTTTCTGTATTTCCCTATATACTTTTTTCAATGCATCATTAACAGTTTGAGATCCCAACTGTATGTACAATTTTGTAAATTTTCCTCTTAATTATGATGTCTCATCATGCCATTACAAAATCTTTGCAAACATGAAATTCTTTCCTATAACTGAACCATCATTCTTCTTAATTCTAATATTAGGTTGTTTTCAAAATTTCTCTATTATGATTATGACAACATATTACTTAGCAAATAATCTACCTGTATTTTTTATTATACTTTTGGAACTTAGAGCAAGTCAATAGATTGATGTGACTGGCTCCAAAAGAAGAAATATTCTTTACAAAATAACATCCGTTAGCTTTTCTTTTTCTTTTTTTTAAATTAAAGTATAAAGTACAATGTTATATTAGTTTCAGGTATACAACATACTGATTCAACAATTCGATGCTTTACTCAGTGTTCTGCATAAGTGTAGTCACCATCTGTCACCATACATCATTAGAGTATTGACCATATTCCCTATGCTGCACTTTTCATCTCCATGACTTTTTTTTTTTTACTTATTTATTTTATAACTGAAAATTTATACCTCTCAATCTCCTTCATCTATTCACCCATCCTCTGCCTGTCTCCCCTCTGGCACCCACCAGTTTGTTCTCTGTATTTGGGAGTCCTGTGGGGGTTTTTTTGTTGTTTCTTTGTTCCTAGCTTTTCTTTATCATATAAATTGTATATGATCCCTAAAGGAAAAAAACTTTTAAATACATAAAAGATATAAGAAAAATAACAATTCCTTTTGTGTTTTTCCTTCTCTGTTCTCCCTCAAATATGCGAGATCATGTTTTATGCAGATTATTTTCCTGTCTTAATTACCATTGTAATATAAGTACTTTAAAATTTTATTAAAAGTTTGTATAGGGAACCCTGAATGGCTCAGTGGTTTGGTGCCTGCCTTCGGCCCAGGGCATGATCCTGGGGTCCTGGGATCGAGTCTTGTGTTGGGTTACCTGCATGGAGCCTGCTTCTCCTTCTGCCTGTGTCTGCCTGCCTCTCTCTCTCTTTCTGTGTCTCTCATGAATAAATAAATAAAATATTTTAAAAAATGTTTTTATAAATATTTTAATGACTTTATAATACTATGCTGTATAAATATACAATTATATGTTTATTTAATCACTGAGGAATATTTGGATAGTTTTCTATTTTTATTATAAATAATACTGCAGTAAATATCTTTGCATATAAATATTTTATATATAAATAATCATATGTATATGCATATATATGATTATTTCTTTAAGATAGATTTTCTGGGGCAGCCCGGGTGGCTCAGCAGTTTGGCACCGCCTTCGGTCCAGGGCATGATCCTGGATACCGGGGATGGAGTCCCATGTCAGGCTCCCTGCGTGGAGCCTGCTTCTCCCTCTGCCTGTCTCTCTCTGTCTTTCTCTCTCTCTCTCTCTCTCTGTCTCTATGAATAAATAAAATCTTAAAAAAAAAAAAGATAGATTTTTCTGTTAACAGAATCCTGAGGTCCAAAAAAAAGGCTGTGGATAACTTTAATATTCTGGATATTATGACACTAAATTACATTCCAGGAAAGTTATAATATTTTATACTGACAAAGGTCTATGAATGTGACCGTATCATATATAGCATTAGGCATTATCTTTAAACAAAACAAAACCAAAGAACTAAAATTTAAGTGTGCCTTTTAAATCTATGATTTTGTTATTTTTGCATTGAAATATGTTGTTTGTGTTAACATATTAACACATCAATCTATTAATCTTTTATTTTCTTTTTTCCATTGCCCTTAGGCTTTGGAAGTTCTTCTCTATTGAGATTCACATCAATACTTACTGATACTTTCTCTTAGCTTTTTTAAAGTGCTCTAAGTGTTATCTGGGAAATATCCAACTGAAATAAAATATCTACTTCATTTTTTAAAAGTTTCTATTTAAATTCCAGTTAGTTAATACACAGTGCAGTATTAGTTTCAGGTGTACAAGACAGTGATTCAATACTTCATACATTACACAGTGCTCATCACAGCAAGTGCACTCCTTAATCCCCATCACCCTTGCCCCCCCATTTCCGCTCACCTACCACCCTCTCCTCTGATAACCATTAGTTTGTTCTCTATAGTTAAGAATCTGTTTCCTGGTTTGCCTCTCTTTTTCCCTTTGCTGTTCTGTTTCTTAAATTCCATATATGGGTAAAAACATATGGTATATGTCTTTCTCTGACTTATTTCACTTAGGATCATACTCTAGCTCCAACCACATTGTTGCAAATGGCAATATTTCATTATTTTTTATGAATAACTATTATTCCATCGTATGTATGTATGTAGGTATGTGTGTGTGTATATATATAGACACATATATCTCATATCATCTTTATCCATTCATCAGTTGATGCCCACTTAGCCTATTTCCATAATCTGGCTATTATAGATAATGCTGCTATAAACATCAGGGTGCATGTATCCCTTTGAACTAGTATTTTTGTATTCTTTGTGTAAATACCTACTACTGCAATTGCTGAATCATATGGCAGTTCTATTTTTAACTTTTTAAGCAACCTCCATATTGTTTTCCAGAATGGCTATGGCAGCTTGCATTCCCACCAACGGTGCGAAAGAGTTCCCCTCTCTCCCCATCCTCATCAACACCTGTTGTTTCTTGCGTTGTTAACTTTAGTCATTCCAACAGGTGTGAGGTAAAATCTCATTGTAGTTTTAATTCATATCTCACTGATGATCAGTGATGTTGAGCATCTTTTCATGTGTCTGTTGGCCATCTGTATATCCTCTGTGGAAAAATACCTATTCATATCTTCTGCCTATTTTTAATTGGATTATCTAGGGTTTGGACATTGAGTTTTATAAGAAAAAAAAGAAATATAATTCTTGTTTTAAAAATGTGTGGGCTCAAAACTGACAAAATTAGAGTCAAAGTTAGAAGGAAGTTTGAAGGAATCTCAGGTGCTTCTGCTGCTGTCATATCAAACTAAAGCAAAATCAAGGGTCACTTTAGTTGCAATACTATAGACAAAGGGAAATTTCATTGAAGAGGGAAAATGTAAACTCTAAAGAGAAAAATAGAGAAAGGAAAGGAGAAAAAAAGAGGAATAAAGGAAAAATTTTATAATGTTAGTATGTTTGAGATAATTGAAATCACCTTCATTTTCAACAAACTTGAATAATGGACTTCCAACTTAATAAAATAGATAATAAAGGAAACTAATGTTTAAGAACTATTTAAGGTCTAGAATGTAAGGAATATTCTGGTTGTTAAGAGTATATCATATCAGATAGTGTTATCTACTGGCAAAGGATAATACTGTAATCCAATTCTTGTAGACATTATAAATATCCAGAAAGTACCTGTGTGATATTACTTTATACTTTTTTTTTAAATTTTATTTATTTATGATAGTCAGAGAGAGAGAGAGAGAGAGGCAGAGACACAGGCAGAGGGAGAAGCAGGCTCCATGCACCGGGAGGCCGACGTGGGATTTGATCCCGGGTCTCCAGGATCGCGCCCTGGGCCAAAGGCAGGCGCCAAACCGCTGCGCCACCCAGGGATCCCTACTTTATACTTTTATAATGATATAAGATAAAGATCCTACATGTTTAAATATTCAGCAAGATTTTCACATCTAGCATTGCTTATTGATCCTTTGTTACCATTATCACATGATGGCTTTCCATCTCACATGGTAGGATTTACCAGTAAACCTATCTGGTCTTGGACTTTTGTTTGTGGGGAGACTTTTGATTACAGAACCAATCTCCTTACTAGTAATTGATCTGTTCAGATTTTCTATTTTTTCATGACTCAGTCTTGGTAGGTTGTATGTTTCTAGGAATTATTCCATTTCTTCTATGTTCCAATATGTTGGTATTCTAATCTTCTTTTCAGAATCACTATTTGGGGATAATTTTTGCCTTTGATGACATTGATTTCTATTAATATGCATATTAAACAAAATAAACTAATAGTGTTTATCTACAGATCATCAGAGTTCTTGGATACTCATGTTATATATAAATATGTTAGTAAATCAATAGCCATTCATCCCCCAAGGGATTTATTAAGGGAATGAGATCACTTCCAAAATCATCTTGAGACTAGCCATACCCTGATACCAAAACAAAATTGCAGGCCAATGTCCCTAATGAATTAGAGGCAAAAATCTGCAACAATATATTACCAAACCAAATTAAACAATACATTAAAAGGATCAAATACTATGATCAGGAGGGATTTACTCCAGGAATGCAAGGTTGATTCAACGTCTGCATTTCAATCAGTGTGACAAATCACATTAACAAAATGAAGGATAAAAATCATATGACCCATCTTAATCAAAGGATGAAGAAAAAGCATTTGACAAAATTCAACATCCATTCATGATAAAAAAAAAAAAAACTCTCAGCAAGGTGTATATAGAGGGAATCTACCTCTACATAATAAAGGACAAGTCCACAGCTAATACCATACTCAATGGTAAAAAACGGAAAGCTTTTCAAGATCAGGAACAAGACAAGGATGGTCATCTTCACTAGTTTTATTCAATATAGTGTTGAAAGTCCTAGCCAAAGCAATTAGGCAAGAAAAAGAAATTAAAGTCATCCAACTCAGAAAGGAAGAAGTAAAAATTGTCTCTATTTGCAGATGACTTGATACATATAGAAAACGCTAAAGAGTCCACTAAAATAAAATTATGAGAATTAATCAATGAATTCAGTAAAGTTGTAGGGTACAAAATCACTATACAAAAATATGTTGCACTTCTATATACCAATAATGAACTATCAGAAAAAGAAATCAAGAAACAGTCTCAATTACAATTGCATAAAAAAAAAAAAAACTTAGGAATAAATTTAACCAAGGAGGGAAAAGACCTGTATGCTGAAAACTATAAGACACTGATGAAAGAAATTGAAGAAGATACAAATAAGTGTAAAAACCTCCATGTTCATGAATTGGAATAATTCATATTCTTTAAATGTCTGTACTAACCAAAACAAGCTACAGAGTCAACACAATCCCTAACAAAATTCCAATGGCATTTTTCATGGGAATAGAACAATAAAATTTTTTTTTGAACAAAAAAATTTTAAATTACAAAAGACCCAGAATAACCAAAGCAATCTTGAGAGAAGAATAAAGCTAGAGGTATCACATTCCCTAATTTCAAACTATATTATAAAGTTGTAGTATTCAAACAGTATGGTATTGTCATAAAAACAGACATACAGATCAACAGAACAGAATAGAGCCCAGAAATAAATCCATACATATGTGGTCAATTACTTTATGACAAAGGATCCAAGAATATACAATGAAAAAAGAGAGTCACATCAAAAAATGGCACTGGGAAAACTAGATAGCCATATGCAAAAAGTAAAATAAGAAAAGGAAAAAAGAAACTGGAGCACTTTTTTATACCATGCACCTAAATTAATTAAAAATAGATTAAAGACTTGAACATACAACCTAAAACCATAAAAATCCTGGGAGAAAACAGGGAGTAAGCTCTTTGGGTGGGGAGGGGAGTTGTAAGCTCTTTACTATCAGTCTTGGCAATGGTTTTTGGATTGACCTGAAAAGCATAGGCAATGTAAGGAAAAATAAACAAGTGGTATTATAACCAAAGTTTCTGCACAGCAAGAGAAACTATCAACAAAATTAAAGGCAACCTACCAAATGGGAGAAAATATTTTCAAACCACATAGCTGAAAAGGGATTAATATCTAAAATAAATAAAGAACTCCTACAACTCAATAACAACAACAACAAAAACCAATTCAATTAAAAAATGGACAGAGGGTCTGATAGACATTTCCCCAAGGAAGACATACAAATGATCGACTGGTACATGAAAAGGTGCTCAGTGTCACCAATTATCAGGGAAATGCAAATTAAAATGACAATGAGATTTCACCTGGTACCTGTTACAATGGCTATTATCAAAAAGACAAGAGATAACAAGTGCTGGTGAGGATGAGGGTGGAAAAGGGAACTATTGATGGGATTATAAATTGGTACCAGCTACTATGGAAAACAGTATAGAGGTTCCTCAAAAAAACAAACAAACAAACAAAACAAGAACTACCACATAATCCAGCAATTACACTGCTGGGTATTAATCCAAAGGAAATGAAATCACTATCTCAATGAGACACTGGCATCCCCATGTTCATTACAGTGCTATTTACAATCACCAGGATGTGGAAATAATCTAAGTGTCCATCAATGGATGAATAGATAAGGAAAATGTGATTTTGTATATACACACACACACACACATACACACACACACATTATAATATATATTGGAATATATATGTAATGAGGTATTATTCAGCCATTAAAAAAGAGAAAATCTTGCCACTTGCAACAACATGGATGAACTTTGAGGGATTATGCTAAGTGAAATAAGTCAGAGTAAAACAAATACTGCACAATATCACTTTTATGTAAAATCTAAAATTTAAACAAAAGCAACAGTACTCATAGATACAGAGAATAGAGTGGTGATTGCCAGAGGCAGGGAGTTGGGAGTGAGCAAAATGGGTGAAGGTGGACAAAAAATACAAACTTTTATTATAAGATAAATAAGTCCTGAGGATATAACCTACAGCATGGTGACTGACTATATAGTTAACAATATTATATTATATCTTTGAAAGTTCCTAAGAGAAGAAATCTTAAAAGGTCTCCTCACACACACACAAAATTTGTAACTATGTTTAGTGATAGATATTAACTTATTATGGTGATCATTTTACAATATACACAAATATTGAATCATTATGTGGTACATCTGAAATTAATATATGTCAATTATACATCAATAAATAAAAAGTTCTCATCACAAGAAAAAAATTGTAACTATATGTGTTGATGGATTTTTTTTTAAGATTTTATTTATTTATTCATGAGAGAGAGAGAGAGGCAGAGACACAGGCAGAAGGAGAGAAGCAGACTCCATGCAGGGAGCCTGACGTGGGACTTGATCCCTGGTCTCTAGGATCACGCCCTGGGCTGAAGGCAGCACCAAACCGCTGGGCCACTGGGGCTGCCCTATTGATGGATGTTAATTAAATGTATTGTGGTAATCATTTTGCAGTCTATACATAAATCATTATGCTGTACACCTAATACTAATATAATGTTATGCATAAATTATATCTTAATTTTTTAAAAAGAGTTTAAAATATACTCATATCTTCAAATTAGCTGTACTGAACAAATCACAGGTTTTCCTTTTTTTAAATATTCAAGATGTAAAGGATGTTAGACATCATCTAGACTAATGCCTTCATTTTTATAGATAAGGAAACTAAGACCCAAAATCATTATATAGTTAGATAAGTATTTTTCACTCAACTTAATTGTTGAGTTCGGGGAGATTATTATAATACACTATTACCAACAAGACTCAACTGGCTCTCCAAAGTGATTATAACTTTAGGAGAAAAAAGTATGCTCAATACAATTGAAAATTGGTTCAAAATGTCATCTTATGATATACTGACACAATTGAGTGCTATGCAGTTGAACAAAAAGAATGAGGAAAATCTTATGAAATGATTTGGAATGATTTAGGGATATTATTAAGAAAAAATACAGAAGAGTATCTATCGTATGCTACATTTGTGTATGATAGAAGAAGAAGCTTAAAAATATATGTGTCTGTTCAAATAAGAAATATATACATATCTGCAAAAAGAAAGACAGGAACAATGAATAAGAAATGAGAGAGATTATTAGTTATAGGAGGTAGGTGAAAAAGGGAGGTGGGAATGATATAGAAGGAAAGGGAGGTGATTCTATTCCGAGTATACTTTTTCACACAGTTTTGACTTTGGGAAATTTTTCATGTTTTATACACACTCAATAAGAATGGAAGAAAACTCTAAAATGAAAAATAAATAGAAACAAAAGAACCAAACTCATATTTCAAATGAGTAACACAATCACACTTGGTGGAAGGATACAGGAGAACAGAGAATGGAAACCAGCCCAAGTAACTTATAAACATAGTATTTGCAGTATCATAAATACAACCATATTTATCAGGCTAAGAGCAAAACAACACTCTAAACAAATATTGAATGCTACTTCACAGGATTTCTTTTTACAGATATATGGGCTAGCAATTCTCAAACTGTTTCCTTTGTAACCTAGGATTGAATAAATAAGTATACTGAGTATATGGAACTGGCTTCTCACTGTCAAAGATGGGAGTTAAAATATGGAAAGAAAACATGATAGAATGAACCCTGTGGTGCTGAACTGGAACTGGAGTTATCAGTAGGAATTCATAGTTTCTCATAGGAATAAAAACAAAGTATCACTTTTGTGGTATTACCACTCAAAATGTATAACTTGAATCCAATCATAAGGAATCACCAGACAAACCCAAAATGAAGCTCTTTTTATACAACAGGACTGTATTCATCAAATATGTCAATGTTGTAAAAGACAAAGAATGACCAGTAAACTGTTCCAGAGTAAAGGAGAGTAAGAGGCATAGCAGCTTAATGTAACATATAATCAGGGATTTAAATTTGCTATAAAGACTGGTATTGAAACAACTAGAAGAATCTGAAAGAGGTCTATAGATAATAGTATTACATCAATGTTTTTATCTTAATAACTGTATCATGACTAATAAGAGATCATCCTTGTTTTTAGGAAACATACGGGGAAACATTTAAAGATAAAAAGACATTATGTCTTCAGTTCCAAAATGGTTCAGGAAAAAAAAAGTGTGTATACATGTGCATGTGTATGTGTATAAAGCAATTATGGTAAAAATTAACATTTGGAGAATTTAAATGAAGGATATTACTAGAACTCCTTGTAATATTTTTTCCAAGTTTACTGTAATATATCAAAATAAAAGGTTTAAAAACTAGTCCTGTTCATTGCTGCAACCTCAATGCCTAGAACCTGGCAGAGAGCTGGTATTCAATAAATATTTGCTCAACAGATGAAGCCTCACTATTAAGTTATAAAACTCTAAAATCAAGTCAGAAAGAAGGAACAGACATGGAAACTCATTAGGAATCAAATTTCTGCCTCCTTTCCCAACTGCAAATACATCAGATACCCAGAAGAGCAGACGATTGAAAGGGGAACTATAGTTTCTACTTTATAAAAACAAAAATGAAACATTTTCCCACTTTTGCTATGTGTCGTTGTGAACAAGCTATCAGCCTAAATGCTAATATTCCCCACTGCACACATACATACATCAGCCTGATCTCAGAGTAAAGTGAGATCAACACTTACCAAGAGAATTATATTAGGGTATCAGAGATAGTGAACTCTTGAAGGAAATAAAGCATTTAAAATAATCTAAAAGATCTAAGGACCCTGATTAGAGTATTTAAGATAACACATTTAGGTACTTACAGGAAAATTAGGAATAAAAGGTGCTTTATCAAGAATCCAAAAGGTTCTGTCTCTTCTTGACCAGAGCATCTGACTTCAATATACAAAGATTACTGATGAGAGTTAAATAATCCTTAGCTGAAGGGAGGAATCACTTCTAGAAAAACCATTTTATCTTCTCATTCTCTATAATTAATTAATTAATTAATTCATTCATTCATTCCATTATTTGCCCAGGCAATTTATATTTATTGAGCACTTACTACATGCTAGGTCCTATGCTAGCATTCTGGTGACCCAAAACCATAGAAGTCAGTGATGCATGCATATAAGAGATACCTCAAAAAGACAGGTTCTGCTTGATTCATATTCTTTCATTCCAAAGAATAAAGCAAAGACAGGTAGACAGCTTATTTATGTCAAAGACTGGCCTAGGTATTCCTAATAAATTGTTCCATACTTTTAAGTTTCCAAAATAAATTTCAAGAGCCCAACACCACCTTTCAGAACTATTCGGGGAAGATAGCCTTTTTTTCCCAAAAACTATACTCTGAAGATCTAAAGTAAAAGCAGTTCTCCAGCTTCCCAATTCTGAAAAGACTGTTCTATTGGAGAATGAATCGGTATTTAAGTGGCAGAACCCACAGCTCAATTAAATATCAAGGTAAATAGTCTTTCCAACTGAATGGGCAGTGGATCTATTCCCTTCTTCTATGGATTCAGATCAAGCCTGGGTTAAATATAAATATAGCTACCTGTAGAACTAATGGGTGAGAAGGCAGGACAAAAGGGCAGAAATAGGCACAATTTGGTGTCCATATGACAGGGACACATGAAGAGAGACAGATGAAAGGAAGACACCAAAACAAATAAAGAGAAAAGGGATCTAGAAATGACTAGAGACAATGAAGCAGGAGTTAAGAATAGGAAAAAAAGGCTGAATGGAAGGAATGTTCATTAGTGGCAATGAAGCCAACCACAGGGGTCTGTCATTCAATGGCAAGTTAGTTTATTGCACCTAAGGGTAAGTTTATCGGTAAAAAGAAAAAACTACTGAAATTCCATCTCAGATGCATTACACAGTGCTTGGTGCATAGTATATGTTAGATACATTAAATGTTAATTAATTAACAATAACAGTGATAATTAATAGCAGCAGCTGAAGAAATAGATCTTATTGATGTTACCCAAGCTGGATTTAAAAAGAAAATTAATTCATTTCTGGTATAGAATACCCTAGACATTGGGACGCCTGGGTGGCTCAGGGGTTGAGCATCTGCCTTCGGCTCAGGGCATGATCCCGGAATCCAGGATCAAGTCCTATGTTGGGCTCCATGAATGGAGCCTGCTTCTCCCTCTGCCTGTGTCTCTGCCTCTCTCTCTCTGTCTCTCATGAATAAATAAAATCTTAAAAAAAAAAAGAATTCCCTAGACATCATCGTGCTGCTTTTAAATTATTTCCTCAATATGTTAATGTCCTAATTGCCCTAGAAGCTGAAGCAGAGTAAAATGCAGAGAAACCAGATCTTTCTTGTATATTCAACAGAGTTTGAAGTCTGTAGTTTAGATATTGTAATTTGCTTACCTGTTTATGTATTATTTACATTTTACAATTTAAAAGGTCTTAAACCTCAATAATTTTCTACTTAATTTTGAAAGCTAGCATCATTCTCCTAAAAACTGAGTTATTGAAAAAGAAAAATGTATGTGTTAAATAGAAATATCAAATAAGTGTGAAAAAAATAGTTTAGTCCTTTTAATAAACAAAATTCCCATGGGAATTAGATTAGCAAAGTCCATTGTTAAGAGCAAAATCACAATCACTTGTGACAAAGGCCTTAATAATGTGAAAATTCATCTAGTGATTTCATGTCTAGGTTTTTATTTTATAGAAACAACCAAGGTTTTACATAAGAATTTATCCATAAGGATGTTCCCTACAGCATATTTATTTATAACAGCAAAGAAAATATTGGAGAAAAGGAACAATCTATATTTCAAATAATAAGCTAGTTAATACAGTCATTAAAATCATGTTCTAGAACTTAGTAGCATAGAAAACACGTTCAATATGTATTTTTATTTAAAATTTAAAAAGTAGTTCATTTTTTAAATAAACTTATTGGTATTTTCAAAAACTAGTTTTTCTATATAAACTTGAACATTATTTTATCCCGTCTTTAAGAAAATCAGGATTCTAGCAATCTGGTAACTCTTGCTTTTAATTTATCCTTAAGGGGGCATCTAGGTAGCTCAGTGGTTGAGGGTCTGCCTTTGGCTCAGGTCATGATCCTGGGGTTCCTGGGATACAGTCCTGATAAGGCTCTCAGCAGAGAGCCTGCTTCTCCCTCCACCTATGTCTCTGCGTCTCTCTCTGTGTCTCTCATGAATAAATAAACAAAATGTTTTTTTAAAAAATAATTTATTTTTAAGGATTTTAAAAATTGTTGACACTGCTGTAAATGGAACAATTATTCTTTTTTTTTTTAAATTCTAGTTACTTAAAGGTACATAGAATATATATATATATATAGGAATATATATAGAATATATATATAGGAATATATATAGAATATATATATATATATATATTATATATATATAATATCTGGTCACCTAATTAGGTTTTTTTCTCTTATTAATTCAAATTACTTGTTAGTATTTCTTCTAGAGTTGAATGTAAAGCAATTAATGCTCTTGGAAGGATTTTCTTAATGTACAAGGGAAAAAGATTCAAATAATTATATATAATATTATCCCACTTTGGCAGCATACAAATGTCATTATATATAATATATTTGTATATGACTAAATGAGGTTGGTAAATGCTTAGACACACGGCTTGTTCACATGGATGTCTGCAGAGAGAGTGAGAAAAGGGGAAAAAGGAAGTAAGATAAAGTTTCTTCTATATAAAATTAAACATTTCTAAAAAGATATTCATGAAAAGCAGCATGAGGGGATCCCTGGGGTGGCTCAGCAGCTTGGCACCTGCCTTTGGCCCAGGGTGTGATCCTGGAGTCCTGGGATCGAGTCCCATGTCGGGCTCTCTGCATGGCGCCTGCTTCTCCCTCTGCCTGTGTCTCTGCCTCTCTCTCTCTCTCTCTCTAATCTCTCATGAATAAATAAAATCTTTTTTAAAAAAATGAAAAGCAGCATGATACATGTCATCGTGTGTATATGAAGAATGCCTAAAAAGACAGTCGCCAAAATGTTCATAACTTCTTATGGTGATAGGATTTTAGGTATTTTTTATTTCTTTCAATTTTTATGTAGGGTTCAAAAATATTTTATATGAAAATATATAATATCAAAAAATAAGTTCTTTTCAATATGTGTATCAAAATATGGTACACACTTGAACATGCTGGTATACTGATAAGGCTTTCTAAAGGAAAAGAAGAGGAATTTGATGTAAGGGAGTGAAGATAATAGTCCAGTGATTTTTAACTATCAAGGAGAGGTAATGGGGACAAAGCTGGAGGAGAAAAAAAGAAAAAAGCTTTTGAAGAGTACTTGCTTTATGATGATAATGAAGAAAAAGGGACAGCATTCACTCAATCTTCATCAGGGTTTCTTCTTTTTTTTTAAATTTTTATTTATTTATGATAGTCACACAGAGAGAGAGAGAGAGAGGCAGAGACATAGGCAGAGGGAGAAGCAGGCTCCATGCCCCATCAGAGTCTCTTCTTGATGAAAAAGTTTATAATCTAGTTGGGGAGGGGATACCTGGGTGGCTCAGTGGTTTAGCACCTGTCATGGGCGTGATCCTGGAGACCCGGGATCGTCCCACATCAGGCTCACTGCATGGAGCCTGCTTCTCGCTCCGCCTGTGTCTCTGCCTATTTCTTTCTTTCTCTCTCTCTCTCATAAATAAAAATCTTTTAAAAAAATCTACTTGGGGAAAAATAACTTTCATAATGACATAATTTCATCTATATGGTATATAAGAGGAGTAGAGGGAAAGGAAAGACCAAGGTGGACTGAAATTAGAAAACATTTAATGGAAGAAATAGAACTTGAAGGATTTTCTAGGCCTGTGAAAAAATATGATCAAAAGTATACAGGTTGAAATGCACACCAGTGAACTGCAAAGGTAGCTTCATGTGGGAACAGGAAATAAAAGTATGCAGGTAGGGGTGGCCAGGTCAGAGAGAGCCTCAAAGAACAAGCTGAGAAATTTAGGCTTGATGCTCAAGGCATTCTTGAGCAGAGGAATGACAGGAGAGGAATGTTTTAGAAAGATAAAGCTGAAGAAGGTATGTAAGAGGGTACACAGTGGGGGAAGAAGCAAAAGAGCTGGATAGGAGGCTGTTGGGAGTAATGAATGCCTGGATTCCTATCTTGGCTGTGATGATAGGTATACAGGGGCAAATTCAGGAGATACTTTAAAGGACTACTTAGAAAATCTTGCTATAAAATCTCAAAGTCTTAATTATAATTCCAAGGAGACCTTGAGCTCTAGGAGGCACAGATCATCAGCAGCTGGGAAATCTGGAGTTGTTTGTAATCTAGAAAGTGAAGTAAAGGGCAAGGAATGACTCCGAGAAGGGAAAATGGAGAGGCCTCAAATGTTAGCAGAGGAGCAGGGACACTGAGTTGGATAGGTTTTCCGGAGCAAGCAAGGAGTGCCACCTCTATGTGCTCTGATGTGTCCTGGCACCTATAGGAAGTGCTGGCCTGGTCCAGGCTCCAAGTAGCATCTTCAATAGCTAACAAAATGTCCAAATTGCTGCTGATCCTTTATTCAATTCTATCATATAAGCTCTACCTAGGCTGATCTTAACCTCCTAGTAAATGTGTAAAGAATGTTTTGATTACTCACTATGTAGCTATCTAAAGGTTGTAAAATTCAGTTACTCCCTTGTATATTTTATCTAGGTGTTGGAGGAGTGAACGCCCAACAAATATGTTCATATCATTTTCAAAGCAGCCTTTCTTCTGATAAGACTTCTTCACCATTTAGAACTTGTTGACATACTAAATGCTGCAGATAAGGTTTTGGTTAAAAATTTTTCATTCTTTAAAGAGGACAGGTTCTTTTTTCATTCCCTCGAAAATAAAACCTCAAAGCACAAGTGAGTAGGAGAGCAAGCAAGAGAGTGAATGAGAGAAAGAGCAAGAAAGAGAAAGCAAAAGAAAAAGAAAAATAAAAGAAAAAGAGAAAGGGGCAGCCCAGGTGGCTCAGCAGTTTAGCGCCGCCTTCAGCCCAGGACACGATCCTGGAGACGGGGGATCGAGTCTCACGTTAGGCTCCCTGCATGGAGCCTGCTTCTCCCTCTGCCTGTGTCTCTCCTCTCTCTCTCTCTGTGTCTCTCATGAATAAGTAAATAAAATCTTAAAAAAAAGAAAAAGAAAAAGAAGAGGGAAGAGAAAGAAAATGAGAAAGCTTGAAAGAGAAAAAGAAAAAAGCACACCATGAAAAATGTCTAGCTTTCTTTCCTATTGTCTGCATTTTCTCTATACAGTAGAGCCCACTCAAAGAAGCAGACTCATTTATTAGACACTCTCTGAATCACAAGCTCAAAGCACAATAATATCTATCCCCCACATCAATAAGAAGAGATAATATTTGCAAAATGCTTAACATAGTCCCTGGCACATTATAATTACTCAGAACGAGAATACAAAATAATGATCAACACAAACAATAGCCGAGACAGTGTTCATACAGCATGATTTCAATTATATTAAATTACACGGGAAAAAATCAGAAATATCCTAAAAAGTTAAGAGTCCTCAGCAAAAGAAATGACCAACAAAATAAAAAGGCACCTACCAAATAGGAGAAAATATTTGCAAATCACAGAGCTGGTAAGGGGTTACTATCCAAACTATATATAGAACTCCTGCAACTCAATAGCAAAAAAACCCCCAAATAATCCAATTAAAAATGGGTAGAAGACCTGCAAAGACATTTTTCCAAAGAAAATATTCAAGTGGTCAACAGGTACATGAAAGTACCTGAACATGAACATGAAAATAAGTTCAGTATCACTAATCATTAGGGAAATGCAAATTATAATGACAATGAGATATCATCTCACATCTATTATAATGGCTATTATCAAAAAGACAAGATATAACAGGTGCTGGTGAGGATGTAGGGGGGGAAAAGGGAATCTTTGTGAACTGCTGTAGGATTGTAAATTGAGAGTCACTATGGAAAACAGTATGGAGTTTTCTAAATAAAAGAAAATCAAAATAGAGCTACCATATAATTCCACAACTCCACCTCTGGGTATATATCCAAGGGAAATAAAATCACTATTTCCAACAGAGAGCTGAACTCCCATGTTCACCACAGCATTATTCACAATGGCCAGGACCTAAGCATCCATCAATGGCTGAATGAATGAAGAAGATATGGTATTGAGATATCTATCTATTCATCTGTAAGAATATTATTTAGCCATAAAAAAGCAGGAAATTCTGACATGTGTAACAACATGAATGGACACTGAGGGCATTATGATAAGTCAAATAAGTCAGACAGAGAAAAACATATATTGTGTGAGCTCACTTTTATGTGGAATCTATAAAAAGCTGAACTCACAGAAACAGAGAACTGATTGGTGGCTACCAGGGATTTGGGTGGGAGGGGTGGGACAAAGGTATTTAAAGGGTACCAACTTACAGTTTGAGGGTTAAAAAGTTCTAGGGATGTAATGTATTGCATGGTAACTATAGTTAATACTGCATTGTATATTTGAAAGTTGCTAAGAGAACAGATCTTGTAAGTTCCCACCACTCATACACACACAAAAAAACACCTTTAAATATGTGAAGTGATGAATGTGTTAACTACACAAGATATACATACATCAACAATCACACTGTATACCTTAAACTTACACAATGTTATACATCAGTTATATTTCAATAAAGCTGAAAAAACTGAATGCCATATTAATAAGCTGCACAACCATGAAAAGAAAAGGAAGAGAGAGTCATCTCTGGGTGATGGTGTTAGGTGGTTGCTCTTTCTTCTCTTTTCCTCATTCTTTTCAAGTTTCTCACAATGGCACACATTTCTTTTATAATCATAATGTGAAATTATCTAATAGTAACAGTGTTTTGCACAAAAAAAGGGGCTGGGAGAGGGACTTCATGCCTCTGGCAAGTAAAGATGGAAAGAATTTTTTTTCCTTTCTCTGTTGAACACTTTGGCTCCTTAAATGACAAGGCCACACCTCATAAACTTTATTTGCCTTCTATTTGTTCCCTCTACTTCTCTGAAAATTGTCTACCTGCTATTCTTTCTTTTGCCCTCTAGTGTTAAAGAATAAAAATTTTAAATGTACAACGGCGCCTGGGTGGTTGGTTAAGCATCTGACTATTGGTTTAGGCTCAGGCCATGATCTCATAGGTCTTTGGGTCAAGTTCTGTGTTGGGCTCTTTACTCAGCAGGGAGTCTGCATGAAGGATTCTTTCCCTCTGTCCCCCTCCCACTTGTGCTCTCTCTCTCTCAAATAAATAAATAAATCTTTTTTAAAAAAGTTTTTAATGCATAGAAAGCAAATAAAAACAAATTTTAAAGAAGCTTACTTCTAAGTAGAAATCCTATTTATGTAGATACATGACATATTATAATAAAAGTCTCCTGTAGTGGGCGTATGGTGTGATGTGATGTTTTAATATGGTAGAAAACTTGGAAATGCTATAATTTTATTCTTTTTTAAAAGATTTTATTTATTTATTCATGAGAGACACAGAGAGAGAGAGAGAGACAGAGACAGAGACATAGGCAGAGGGAGAAGCAGGCTCCCCACAAGGAGTCTGATGTGGGACTCGAATCCAGGATCCTGGGATCACGACCTGAGCCAAAGGCAGACACTCAAACACTGAGCCACCCAGGCACCCCAGAAATGCTACAATTTTTTAAATCCTGCAGAATCCTATTATCCTATTTTAACTTTTTAAAAATGACACATATGTAAACCCTATATAAGAATGGAAGGTCTTTCATCCAATGATCTTAAAATGGACCACAGTATAATTCTATCTGATTTGTTGAGAAAGATAAATGATCAACCCCATTTAATACTAAAAACCATAGAGTGTGTAGATGGCTCTAAAGTTTTTTAGAAGCAATGTTCCAAAATGCTACAAGATGAACAAGTTGTTCCACAGAAGCTTTTTCTCTGCAATGAGATATGGTATTCTGCAATTTCCACAGGAGAAAGCCAGGGCTTCTGCTGGTGCTGCTGTTAAATCTAAGGAGGGGAAAAGAAAAAATTCTAAGGAGGAAAAAACCAACAAGAATTGAAGACAACCTCTGTGTCCAGACTTGAATAATTAAAATATCTATATCTCTAATATCTAATAATTTTAAGCCCTTAAATTTATAAGCCTTTTCTTTTTAAGCCCTCATCCATGAGGGCTTGCCTCGCTTGCAATTATGGGCTGAATGTATCCCTCCCCAAATTCACATGTTATAGCCCTAACCCCTAATGTGATAGCATATGGAGGTGAAGCCCTTGAGAGGT